>NC_089985.1:25263582-25373582 GCF_036417845.1 Apteryx mantelli | reverse complement strand
GCTGTATACTTCAGTAACTGTTCTTGGTACAGAAAACCCCCCAGCAGCTCTTGAAAAAAATCACTTTGCATTTCAAGCTAGGAAATCTCAGCTATGTTCCATCTGACTTATAGATTGTGAAAAGCTACTGTAGTGAAAAACAAATTGTTGGATGCATATCACATAGAAGGTTTATATGATATATCACTCAGCATGAGCCTGGTTTGATTTACTTTATGCCCAAGCAAAGGAAACTGAAAACGAAAAAAGTGCTTTTCCATTCCTCGCATTGCCTGCAATATTCTGCCATCCTTCTGAAGGTAAAGCATGCCATGAAGTCACTGCAGTTTTGCATTCAATAACTGATGGCAGAATAAAGCCTTCCTGTCTAGGCGGATGGTTCATGGCAGGTAGAACTAAATATCTCTCATCTCAATTCATACCTGATTCAGAGGGGACAGTTGATCTTCTCCTCTGCAAGGAGAAGGTGGAGCTGCCTAGGCAGAATAGCCTCTCCCCATGTACTGACCCCTGCTCTGGTTTAGAGACACCAAAGACCTGCTGTGATTCAGCTGGGAGCATAACGAGGGCTATGGTACTAGGCAAATTACTCATGCCCTGACATTTGGGAGCTTATAAAATGTTAAGGAATATTAAAAATGATGCAAATGAATATTTCCATATAGCATATTTGCCTGCATTCCTGGCCTGTATTTTTTTTCCTGGGTTGGATACCTCCACCTCCAGCAGATATTCAGTCCTTAAAACAGGTTGGGTTTTATTTTATTCTATTTATTTTTCTTCTATCTATTACTCTAAACAGTTGTAATGTATCAGCCCAGATACATTTCATGTTGTGAAGAGAGGGAAGGAAATAGCCTGCAAATCATCCACAGTTCAAAACTGAACTGATCTTCGTGGAGATGAAAACTTACTCCACAGCATTTTTACCTCATGATTTGGATTCTACAGGGTAACAATCATCAGCTTTGAAAATCTCACTGTGACACTGTTTTCAAAGTCAAAAACAGAGTATCAATGAGAACACACCACCCCCCAAGTGGCTCCACTCCAACTTCATAACCCCAATTTATTTTTGACATTGCACCATAAGACTGAAATGATTAATCTATAATAGATTATCTCACAAATCTGCTACAGAAGATCAGAGGATGTGATTTGCTCAGGATTTGGCACACTGGTGATGGCATGTCACAGTGAAATGTTTAATGAATACTGCACAACAGAAAAATAAAATGGGGAGAAACTCAGCATATTGGAGAGGGGCTTTTGAACAAGGGCAACGGTGCAAGGGAACCCCGCTTCCAACAATCGTGTTGATCACTGAACGCTGAATTACTGCTAGTAATTGAGCAAATCATTTCCATCAACTTTCTAGAAAGACTTCTCTAATCTCAGGTTCAACACAACCTACCCTGAGCTTGCTTTACTGAAGTGCTAAGCACCTATAAAATAGGAATGAGGCGTTTACCCCACCTTTTGGTTGCCACTGGGAGGTCACAGGATGTGTGTTACAGAAGTGCAAAGTGTAGTTATTTGTGGGAAGTGCTGAATGCCTGGGGGAAACACGAACAGCTGGATGACTACACCACCTACTTGTGCTACTGACTGTTCACCTTGATTTCAGAGAGTAAAGGATGTTTGTGAGAAACTTGCTGTATAATTTACTGCACCTTAAAACACCATTGATAAATCCAAGCCTACAGAACCCAGTTAAAAGGGGCAAGCGTATTTTCTTCTGGAAGATGGGTACCTCTTGCAGGAAACTTAAAAGCCAAAAGTTCTCAAAACAAAATCAGAGCCATGTCTAGGTAACAGGCATTTTCTGGTGACACTGACAATGTAGCTGAAGGTTAAAAAAAGTTACTTCCCTTTTCTCTCATTTTAGGAATTGCTTAGGAACACTAGAAACTTGACAAAAAAATTCTCTCTCGTCTGTCTGACTTTGGCCAAATGCTGAAGAGCAATCATCCACTTCAAAGTGAGACTCGGCAAATGGCAGGTGAGTAAAGCATGGTTGTACGGTTATTGCCATTCAATGACACCTTCCTGCTGCTAACACTCCAATTCTCTTTTTGCAGCCTCTCACTATTTACTAAGTACCTTGAGCTAAATATGGTCCTCTAACCCCTATTTCCCCTGTCTTCAGGGAGATTTACCTGTGAGTCCAGGCTGTCCTTTCTGGCATCAGAACTTGAACAAAGATCTCCTCGCGGTAACAGCGTTGTCAGCAATGCCACTTCGCAGGACCCGCAGGGACTTCTCCTTTGATAGGTTCTGCCAGCCTTTAGAGTCCAGTTTTGGGCCAGCAAGGGTCTCTGTCTCTAGACACTTAGGCCAGAAGCGAAGCCAGCTAATCCCTTTGAGTGAGCTACCAAGCAGCAGTTGTCTTTAAATTGTCAATCCAAAGCAAAGGTGCAGGACAACGACATCTCTCACGGAAGTACAGGAGGATGGTGGCAGTCCATGGGCAAAACCCCACCGACAGGGAGTGACTAGTAGGTGTCTGAAATAGTTCACGGTACTGTCCCACAAGCCAGGTCTGCTAGCTGGACATCCTTGACAGACAACACCAAGACCGCTGTATGCAGTTATCTCTACAGCCCATCAAAAGAAGATGCTAATTCTTTCATATTAGGGTGGCTTTTTGGCCCAAACATGGGGACTTTGTTTGTTTTTTTGTGTGTGGTGATGACAACTTTTTTCCTTTTACCCAACAGCCAAACAGACTCCAGCTTGCCTGGAGAGTGCTGACACAATCCAACCTCTGTAGCAATATACAACACAGCAATGCGCAACAGCACAAGAAAGCAAACAAGTCCAGGGAAACTGGGATGCTGCTGCCACCAATCTTCCCTGTGTTCAGGCCTTGCTCTCCCCTAGCATAATCAGAATTTGGGTCTTTTCTTCCCAGTCACCCAAGCTCCAGGGACAGGCTCCATCTCTTCTCTCTGTTGGGCCACCCCTGCAGGGAAGTAACTTAGGCTTTGACAGTGTACTTCTTTGAGATTTTTGACTCAGGAGATAGCAAAGGTAGCATTAACAGCTAAACTTCAGAGGCAAAAAAATTGTCTGCCAAACAGTGCTTGATGCTTTGCGTGGGATTGATGCAATTTTCTTTCCAGGCCATTTTGTGAGTATTGCCACATCTATTATCTCCATCTCTACCTCTCGGCACTCCTGACCACAAGCTGAGGTCTCACCCTGCAGTCCAGGGATCTGGGGGGGGGGCACTGAGGCAGGGAGCCTCATGCAGCTTAAATTTACTATGCTGGGTTTCATGGTGGGAAATATCAGGGGTCTTACAGCCACAGAGTGCTCAAAGCCACTGCCTCAGAGCATGAGTCGGGGCAGGTCTAGGGCACAGACCTGGCTCAGAAAGCGGAAGGCAGCCAGGGACTCACTCCTGCCTCTGCCATGCGCCGAGATCACTGCCGGCTTCTGCGCCTCCCTCCCAGCCGTGCTATTAAGGAAGAGCTGTTTTAAAGGCAGTTGTGCTTATGAGGTGCATAACTCCTCCGAGGATTCGGGATCAGCAGATCAGGAAAATCAGACCCCACGAGAGCTGGCACGCAAAGCAGGCGTGCACATTGCTGCCACAGACAGGGCCCTGGTCCCAGCTGGCGCTGAGCCCCGTTCCCCACACTGGCCTCAGCTCTGGGGCGCCGCGAGCGGCGAAGCTGGTTGGCAGCTGTCCTGGCTCTGCAAGAGCTGCTGGCCCATGGGGCTTCAGTGGTCTTGGTGGTAAAGTGTTTCTAAAATGTAAAGAGGAGTAGACTATGTTCCAAACAGGCAGTCTGAGATCAGCTGGGTCTCTTTCCAGAGTCCATGTTTTAATTTTTTTTTCCTTTTTTTTGGTGAGAGCCAGTGATCACAGGAATAAAGTGGTCAGATGATCTCACAATTTACTACGGTGAACACTCCTTGCCTGTGTATTTCTAAAGGTAACAATTGTGGATGCTGAGATGTCTGCACTTTGGACAAAATAAATGATGTAACAGTAATAACAGGATGTAGCCATAACAAACCCACCAAATTTCCATAAATAAGGCCTCATGCATTAAATCACTAATTATTATTCCAATTCTGATCTTCAGTTACTCAAAATGAGCTGTTGTAAAAAAAAGATTTGTTAGTCTAAAGCAATGTTAAAACATGTGTCCAAAAGTAATACATTGGTTTACTGTGGAACAATCCTTCTGTTATTACAAGAAAATTAGGACAGGAAAAATAAACCTTATCCAGTGAAATCAGCCATATGAGAGAAGAATCCTTTTGAAATTCCCTCCCAGAAATCCCAACCTGAGTGCTGAATGAGGCAGACAAGCATTAATGAGCAGGAGGGCAGCATTTACCGGATTCCTGCCCCTGTAGAGCAGCAGAATTACAAAATGGACGGGCATGAAAGAAATTACAGATTCGTTACAGATATCTGGTGCTTGGTGCCTAAAAATTTAGTTCAAGAGGCCTCTCATTCTGTATATAGAAGTGAATCAACAGTAGAAGCACTTCTGACCTGCTTGAAGATTTTTAGCATCATCTCAACTTTTCTAGAAATTAAAATCTTTCCAGGCTAATAATGTTGTGTTCTTGGTTTTTATTTACTTTTTAAACCAAAACTGTATATATTTCAAATTTGTCAAATGACTGGACAAAGCAGTGTTAAAAATTCAACTGCACTAATTACTAGCTGAGCAGCATAAAAACCTCTGAATAAATGTCAGTCTAGGAGATAAGCTCTTATCTTAATCTAATGACTCCACAGACTTAATTTGTCAAGCCAGACTAGTTGATGAAAAACAGGTTTCTATTCTCCAGTGTTAGCAGCCACATCTTTCCAAATCTTTGAAGTTGGATAGTAATACCATCAGTGTCATCCTGCAAAAATCTTGTGACCAAGCCAATTTCATTCCTATTGTCCTGTTACACTAATTAAAGTTGTTTTACCCCTCTTGGTTTGCAATAGGTGAAAATGAAGCCAATTTATTTTTACATTTGTCACATTTTGGGATAATTACTCTTACCCCCACTTTTTCCCATCTCTCAACAATGTGTTAATATTTGCAATGCTCTTCTGCTATCAGAAAGCAAGGCTTTTTAGCAGGCCTCCACAGACAGCATAGTGCTATCCCAGGAAAATTCCTGCAGCGCAGGACAAAGTATGCAAGTGTGTGTGTTTATTTGTGTAGAGAAGAATAATTTTGAGCTCAGGCAGTGAATTTGATCTTAAAAGATGATTTTAGGTTTTGAAAGTTCTTTCCTAAAGGAGCATTTGACATATTTAGAGCTAAATGCACCAAATGTTCATACTATTTGGACAAAGTGGCTTAACAAACAGAAGAAAGAAATTGGCTGCAGTTAATGTTTCCAGTTCCCCACTCTTCAGCTAACCCTTCTGACGGGGATCTGGCAAGCCTTTTTATGCACAGTGCCCCATTTCAAAGGATACCATTTAGGCAGGGTATCCTTTATCCCAATCCCAATATTTAAACAGGGATATGTTTGGGTTAGAGGAGTTACTTGGGAGGCAAACTTTATTCTCATGATACCCAGGAAGATTACAAGTTAGAAAAACTTAAGGAAAATAATAGGGTTAAGGTGTGACCTACTGAGGCAAATTATAGAGGCCAGGGGTCAGACCCGCCTGCTGCTCTGGTCTCTGTTAACATTAACATTATTAACTCTATTGACATTAAATATATCGAGCTGGATACTCACTCTGTTGTACTGTTTTTTTATGGCAGTATAACTCCACTGGCTGCAGTAGAATTACACTGGCATGTCACCAGTAAATGGAGTGGAGAACCAGCCACCTTCTTCTAGTATTACTTCAAAATTGCTGATGCCCAGACATCACACTTCCAAATCTCACTCTCTTTCCCTCCACCTCCCCGGACTGGCTGGAGGGCAGGGGTTGGAGGTAGCACCACACGTGCTCAGTGCCAAACATTTTGGGAACCTTTGGAAGCATTTCACTGTTTGGCTGTGACCATTCTTCTGGATAATACAGAGTTAATCAGTCAGGTTGTTTACAAATGGTTTGTCCTTTGGGTAGAAAACGCTGCCTCCTCCCAAATCCAGCCTTGACAGGACTGCAAGAGGACTGTGTAGGTCACTTGACGGCACATCTACAAAAGTATTTAGGAGCAGGCCCACTCACGTGTTCTGTTTCAAAGGCTACCATGTGAGCATGGTCACCTGTTTCAGCATCTAGGTCCTCCTGGGTGTGACGGGGTCAGGAGCCAATCCTTTAGCAGCCGAAGCCTTTGAGCCCCCCACACTGGCCACATTCCCTAGCAGGGCTTCACATGCAGTGACGTAGCTCCTCTGATTAGGAACACAGAGAGGACAGGAGGCAGGGTGGATTGGGTTCTGCATTTGAAGTATACAACAGCATCTTTTAACACCCTGGGTAACACACCACTGCTTATGACAGTTTGCTGTCAGCTGAGGTTCGTAATACCTTTTCTTTCCTTTTTCACCAACAAGCTAGGCAAAGGAGCAGAGTAGTGCCATGTAAAGTGCTCATGGTTCCAAATGTGACATGGAAAGACAGGGCTGGTGGATAAGTTAGAGTCAGATTTCCATATTTAAGTACCTCTGGATGCAGATCAGTGCTTGTTTAAGATTTTTTCTAAGCTTGCAGGCTCCTTTTTGTCACCAGGAGCTAGGAACATATGGGCTTCTGAAAATCCCAGACTCTGAAACATACTTAAGCACTGTTGCCTGTTGCCTATTGTTTCCTGAGATCTAGACAACTAAACTCTTTGAAAGTACTGGGCTGCGGCCAGTACCCATCTGACCCTCTAAACACTTATAAACATCTGGTGCATGTTTGGTGCATGGTCTACAAGCTTGAAGCCTCATCTGACCAAAACTTAAATTATATCAGTTGATTTCATCATGGAAGTGATGGTCCACTCTTAAACATGCCAAAATCATTTATGTTAGGGCTATGGCCTGCGATGGCTTTCTTTTTTTTGTAAGAATTAATGGATCCTCATTTCTCCTGCTCTGAGTCAGAGTCTAAATCTACAGGCCATTCCCAATGCAGCTGAAATAGAAAATGAACACACTGAAGTGAAATTTTCAAAGTGACATTTGAATCCCCTCTCTCTGATGAAATCCCACCTATTGATCCAGTCAAATGACTGTAGTCTCCATGGGTACATCCTGCAAAGCCTCCTCGACTGGCATATTACTACAATTCTTCAGGTGCACAGTGACTGTCTTTCAATAGAGGACAGGTTCCAGCTAATCAAGTGGAAAAATGAAAACTCACAGAAATGAAATCCTAGTCCTTGTGAAAGCTATGGCAAAACTGCCATGGACATCAGAGTCCACATGTATCTTCAGACATTATGTCAAGTTTGAATTTCCGTTTGAATCCTGACTTCCTGACTCTCTACAACTTTGATTTAGAATAAGCCAGTTCATCACTCTTTCCCCAGTATCTTGAGCTTTGAAGGGGCCGGCTCACAAAGGAGCTGAGCCTCTAGGGGTGGTGTACTAGGATCCAGCTGGCTTGGGTATAGACTGTCTATAATCAAACAAAGGTATTCCAGGAAACTTTGTGGTCTCATGGGTCTCTTGCCTCCTTCCATGCCTTCCACCACCCACTCCTATCATCCCACTATGAAAAATTCACCTGCTCCGGTCTGCAGGAGCCCTGTCATTTGTGGACTGCTGCCTACAAGGAGAGCAAGTGGTGAGGAAAACTGAAGCCTCATGAAAGAACAAAGCTGGGTGCTTTGTTTTAGGAAAAATGTTGTGACACTGGATCTGAGGGCTATGGATCCAGACCAATTTGACTAGCAAAGTGGAATAACTCAAATCTAAACACAAAAAGGAGCCTGCTGTGATGAGATACAGAAGTATGGAGTCAGCTGTCAAGCTCCAGATCGGTCTTAATGAAGTATAGTGCAGACAAGCCAATAATGAGCTAAGGCCTACAGTGAGGCTTCAACTAGCTGGAGCCACTTGGCTTGGCAAACTGAACTCCCCATGTTGGCACCACTATTGGAGACACCAGAAGAATAGCCTACAAAGCAGGATTTCTTTGTTGATTTGCAATAGAGTATCATAGTTCTTATGCCTCATACGTGGGTGCATGGCAATGTGTGCTAATTTGTCTTGCATGGGTTTTAAATGGTCTCTAACTATAAAAGTTAATGGCTTTGATGCAGCATTCCTAAAAGGAAGTGTTTGTCAATTCTGCTAAAAATATTTGAGCTCAACAGTCTTAATTTGTCAGATAACAGAAAATCATGTTGGCTTATATTTATGATTTATCACTTCTATCTTAGCACTAGAGATCTTTGGAGAGCAAACTAACTCTTTAGTTTGTGTTTTGCTTTGCACTGTTTTTTAATCCATCCAAGCCTTGTCAGGAAAATCGGTAACACTCCTATACCAGTGTCAAACCTGCTGTGGAGGGGACATCTGGAAAGCACTGAGTCCAGTGATATTATTTTTGATAAGTCAAATACAGCTGGGCAAGACAGAGATTTGAAGACAGGCAAGAAATGGAAAGAAGTCCATAGTGAATATCTGAGGCCCATGCCTCAGGCATCGGTCAAGGTAAGCCACTCCACCAGACACAGGGGAGTAGTGACACCTGCTACTTCATGTGGCCCTTGGGCATATTCGGGATTCTCAAGCTGAGATGGAAAAAAGGGATGAGCCTGGATCCTCAAATAACTAACAAAACCACAAAAGAGCAAAGAAACTTGTAGTGGGTAAAGAAAAAGAAAGGATACAAGCTATTTGTTTGAGGGGGAAAAAAGGACCAGATCACCTCAGGAATCCAGGTACTTAACTGCCTCTGTTTAGGATCCTCACAAAGATCCCTTTTATCACCTGGGCCAATATGGGTGCAGAGGTGACAGGCTGGTTATCAACTCTCTAGTAGCACCAAAACAAGCAGAAGAACCAGATGTACAGTCTTGATAATTCCACCATCTGGTCATGACTGGCTTTTGAGACCACTATATGCATGGGGCCAAAGCAGCTAGAAAACAGTCTGGGTTAATCTCAGTGGTGTGAAAACATGATATCTGGTGACTGAGTTTCTAAACTAAAATACATCCATGTCTCATCCTTTAACAATGCAAAACACCTTATTAAAACTCTCCTATTACCTGTGTTTCTAGAGTGCCCAACTCCAAGGCATCTGGGCTGTTGTGTTCATTGGATCCTTACAGGAAATCTTACTTTTCTGAAGCACTTACCTAGAAAAAAATATATAGGTAGATTAAAATAGTGACAAAATGTAAAGAAACTCCTAGCTTACTGGAAGCCATTTTGTTTCCATCAAACATTGCCTTCACTACAGTCAATCTGCTTATATCTAATGACAGTAGTACAGTGGCCAGGATAAACTGACTATTCAGTCAAGATAAAGCAAGCTGATATGTATGAGGACTCAAATATTTACAGCAGACTGTAGCATGCCTTGAAGTACCCTAATGGGTATTCTGTACGGTTTGTGGTGCCTGTGTCCAATTCTTCTGCCTTTTGAATGATGCAAAGAGTAGCAGGAGAAGGTATACAGGAAAAGAAAATGTAAATAGGATATTACATTCAATTCTCTCCAAGAGTTTGGTCTGTGCCCCAGTCAAGACACTGTCCCAGAAATAAAAACTATCACAGGAAATTGAGGTGGGTAGAGAAGAAACAGATGCACAGCTTTCTCAAAAGGATATTTAGATACAGCAGATAAAAGTGGTCACACAGTGTTGTTACTGTGATCATCTAAGTATCAGAGAGAGAAAAGAGGTAGTATCCTCTATGACCATGGCAGTTTGTGCAGAAAACAGTGGATCTAGTCAACACTGTTTGAATATGTGTATTTGAGAGCTGCACTGGAGAAGTCAAAGTGTGTTAGTCTGGTAACAGGACTAGTCATGTTACAGGATGAAGGTGGTAAAGCTAGCAAGAACAAATGTGGAAGGCCCGCTGTGGATCAGACTGCTGTGCTCTGAGGGAGGTCTTGGTCTCCCCTGGTTCTGAACTTTTTATTTTTCCCTTTTTCAGTGCACACTTAGAAGGGGGGCAGTGCACCCAAAATTGAGGTTTCTAGATTCCTCTCTTCAGTCTAACACGTGAGGAGAAGACACATCTGCACTCTGCAACTCCTTTAATTTCTCCATTCCTTAGTGTTGGCAGCCACTGCATGAAAGAATTTCAGGGGAGCAACAACATTTCTGGGAGGGTCATTGATATAGTGTATGACTTATACAGACATGTCATTGAAACTCAGCTGCAAAGGTCCACGGAGGGGTCCTGAAAAGTTTGCGTTAGCCTCCTGCTTTTATAATGCTTCTGTGTGATATGGAGAACAATACACAGATGATAACTTTGGCTTCCCCCATGTTGATGGCTCTCTCCACTTTCATTTTGGCATTGGTAAGTGCACACCAAAGATTTTTCACTTCTCTTGTTTCAAAGGGAACCTCCATGCACCCACAAGTACCAATAACTATTTCCTCTGGTCTTCACAAGCTGTTCCTGGCTCAAACACTTTCCCTGCACCCTTTGGGAGATGAGGCAGATAATATGGGGAGAGGAAGAGCTACACTGATTCTTGGGACTAATGGAAAAGGTGCCCAGTTAAAGGACTTAGCGGGGGGCCTCAGAGTTGCTTGCAGAGTCCCTGTGTGTCTTTTCTCGTGATCAAAGCGACTGTGAGAAATTGTGGTTTTCAATTCATTTTTTGCATATGGGAGAGAGGATGGCTTTGTGCAATGGCTGTTTAAAAATACTTCAAAAGAACTTGAATCAGTCCATGGCTGAGCTATATACAAATTAAAATAATTGATTTTTGGCAGCCTTTTAGGAGATCTATAAATTAAAGGGAGCACGTTTCTGATACATTTGGGGGGCCTTTATTTTATGTTGACTTTTAGAGTGCCCTCCCTCCCAGAGCCGGAAGAGAGCCACCAAAACAAAGAGCGCTTCTCACTTTCCTTTGCTCTGCCCTCCTGTCACAGGAGTCACCGGGTCTCCTTCAGGAGCGCCCACGGTCACTGTGGGTTCTGGCCCCACGCCAGCTCTGCACCCTTCCCTTTTGTTTCTGCTTTGGGAACTTTACACGGAGAAATAGAAGCTGCTCAGAACCCAACGAGAACAACCCCGTCGGAGAGTTAGTTTCTCTCCCTCTTTCTCCATCAGTAGAAACTGATACCCGCACCCACCTGGGCTGTCCCCATTCTGCGTGTTGATGGCAATAGGTTCAGCTCTGCCTGTGATGACCTAAAAATAGCTCTCAATTAACATTGCATTTCAAGAATTGGAAAATTTCCCAGAAGTCCATTCTTTTTTCCTTTTCTGTTTCATTACATTTTACAGTAATAATACACAAGCCTGTAGAAAACATGACGGGTAATGAAAAAATGTAATTAATATAAGCAGTGTAAAGCATTTTTTTTCCCTCTGTTGTCCTTGCAGAAAATTACTGCTTTAAACTGAGCAGGATGTGAAAATGCATAAAGCAAACAGTAATATGCTGTGGTTTGTAAATATCTTATGCAAAATAGTTAAGTCAACTGCTGTTTATTTTTCTTACTTTGTGTCACAAGCTCTTACTTTCTTTTGTTCATTACTTCTTTCATTTGCTCTTTTTTTTTTTTTTTTTGGCTTTCTTTCTTTTATCTAAAGGAAGCCACTGAGTTAACCATATTTTTTCTACTACAGCTAACTCAATCAAATGTATAGGACAGGCTATTCTGTCTCTTCTTACCATCTCCTCCTGTTTGTTGGCTCTGAAATGCAACATACACTGCAAAAGAGTAGTGAGTTAGGTCCTCAATATACTAAGGATCTGGTCTCATTGTTTTGGGATTAGAAAAAAGAAAAGCACCCTTTTATCCCATAAAAAAACAAGCAATTACCCCAAATCCTGCAATAGCATTGTTGCAAACTAGCATTTCTGACTGTTGCTGCAGGATCCTGTAGTATTTTTATAAGGCTGCCTAGTCAGAGTTTTGGAATGGGCTGTGAGCAATATGCAGTCAAAATTAAAGAAGATGGCATGGTATATGCCAGCTCTCCTTGGGATATTTCTCTCTGGCTATCTGTAGAACTTGTAATATCCAGCGATATCTGAAGGTCACCGCAGAGTTTCTGCGCTGCAATACAAAACAGCATTCCAAACACATCTTCTGCGGCCAGACAAGAAACTGCTTATGGTTTATTTTCCCTCCCCCCCTCCCCACAGCTGACATCCAGCATTAGTTATTGGTTATTTTTGTCTTGTTCCTGGTTCTAAAGGTTTCCCTTATGGCCCTGCTTTATGTGAACTTTCAGATATCACTCGGGGCTTCTCTGCCTCATCCCCTCTGATGCAGGCGGCTCCCCTGTGAAGGTAGGTTTCCCCAGCTGAAGCTCTGTGCCTCTCTCCTGTGGCATTCTGTGCAGCCATTTGGAGTCCCAGATGTAGGAAATGAAATAATCCACGCTCATACAGTCATGAAAGTGCCCATCTGGCACACAGGAACATCACGCTTTGGAAGCACACAAGCGTGAGCTCACTTTTGTTATGGCATTTCATAAACAGAGATGCAGCGAGCCAGCAAGTAAGGTCCTTTGGATAATAACAATCGCTTCCACCACACGTTGTGTTTAAAACATAGGAGAAGAAAAAATCAAGACAAACTGGAAAGATTTGTTCTGAGGCTTCTGAGGAGAAATTTCTGCTTAAAAACGTTTTTTCCCAGTGGCCTGCTGTACTTACATCTTGCTGGCTCTCTCTCACTCTCGCTCGCTATGTAGATGTAAGGCAATGGTGACAGTTGAAATGTAGCCAGTTAACTCTTGGTTAGCTCTGAAAGCTCTTCTTCCTCACTGCTCTGTTAAAGAAAGGAAATATTAGATCATACTTACAAAAGTGAGTTCTATAAAAACAAATTGCATGTTACTGCTTTCTTATCGCTACATAAAACTCACAGAAACAGCCTAATAAATGACCTCACCACTCAATTTTGAAGTATACAAATTAAAGACAGCAACAGATAAGCCAGGAGAGATTAATGTACAGTGTGTGTGCCTGTATATGTGTGTATGCATGCCTGTATGTGGATATACCCATATGCTGTTGATATTCAACCCCTGGAATTATAATTAGAGGAAAAGGCAGATGTGCAAATTCATCTTGCTGGGCAGTGTATGTATGTTGCAGTAGTCCCTGATTAATTCAGGACTTGAACACTATTTACTCCAAGATACAAGGTTTCTACGGGGATATGTTGCTTAATAAAGGGGTGGAATACAAGGAAACAATGATCAGCCCAAAACGATGGACTAAGTTCAATACCAGTAAGTAAAAAGCAAGGTTATTTATATTATTTTAGCTTTGTAAAGTAATTGAAAAAAGACACCCTAGGCATTTTGTTGGATGTTGCTGCACGTTGTAAAAAAACCTTGGGATGTATTAAACTTCTGGAAAAACACCATTAGCCCTTCTCACAGTGCTAGATCTTCAGTGGGATTGCTCCTCAAAGGGGTGAGATTTTTAGGGTCAGGAAAGAGCAGAGAGGGGTGTTGTATCTCCTGAACCACTGCCGGAAAAACATGCCCCTTCCAAGTGGGGGCCTGGGTATGCCAGGGGCAGGCAGTGCTCCATGGTTTATGATCATTATAAATTATGGATAATAGTAAAAGAAAATAGTCGCTGCATTTTACATGAGCCATTTTTGTATTGTACTTGGCAAACAATATCTGGTCCAGTATATTTTAAATACTAAATGCTAAGTTGGGAAAACAATGAGATGTTTGTAAATATGATAGACCATTACAATATACTGCTTCTCATTTGAAAAGTCATTTGTGCAAGAAATGATTATTGACCCATGATATGTAAATGATTGAAATGCAGAAATTAATATTTGGGTCAACTCATGTATTTTTCAACCATGAAATGAAAAGCTCAGTATTCACATTCCAGTTCATACATGAAAGCATTACAGCACTATTACTTGGCTATTGTATTAATTTATTATTGTCTTAGTTAAAGATATACAGAGTTATATCTCTACTTTCAGACTGATCAAAGCATTGCTATGCCACACTGATGTTTCAGCCCAGGAATATCCCTTATTCTGGACTCTTCTTGTCCTGGTGACAATAAGCCAAATTCACAGTTGAGGTAAGCAAATAAACAGCACTGCTTGCCCTGCAGCAGTGTTTGGCCCTAGCATACCCTAAATGTCACATGTGCAGGATTGGTGCACTGCACCTCCTCGAACTGTTCCCACTGGGCTTCATTCTCATCTCATTCACATGAGCTTTACACCACTGTGATGCTACTTATTTACTAGAATTATTCCATGAGCATAAATAAGAGCAGCATAAGAACCATCAGCTGCATTTATTACTGTAAGATAGTTTTCTTTCAGTATTTTAATCTAAGGGGTCTTGTTTCTGTTACCCCTCATAAGAGAAGCTGGGGGGAGCGGGGCATTTCTAACGGCACCAGTGGAGGTACACATCAGCACTGATCGAACCACAGCAGCCCCTCCAGCTCAAGCTGCCTTACATTACAGTGAATTTGGCACTCACGAGACATGCTAGGTCATTAGCCCAGAGACTCAGGTTCTCTCTTTTTCCCTAGGAGTGTCCCAAGACCTGGAGCAGCAGTACTTCAGCCTCAGCCCGTTCTGCCCTGCTCAGTGCCCGGCGCAGTGAGAAGGTGGCCCTGCGAACCTGTGAGGAGCCCTGGCTTCATCTGCCACTTGCGCACAGATGCTCAGCTGGGCTTGGCAGCAAGAGGCAAGCTGTGCAAGCGAGAGCCACAGTATGGACAGCTCTTGGGCTACTCTCCATTATGGTTTATTTCCATTGGCTACCAAGCTTAGCTGGATTGACTCTGATTTAAGCACAAAAAGCCAAATAATTCATTAATATCCTATAAACTGTGTGCTCCACCTTCATGGATTTTTAAGCAAAAGTAAACACTGTGTCATTCTTTGTGCCATGAGTCCCACTTGATGTGGACTCCTTAATGAGATGTATAATTTAAATACAAATAAGTGTATGAGTGAAACACATGTACAATGATATTGGTGATAGAATGAATGGAGAAGGGATGGGCAGAATAATATAAATAAATAATACCGAAAAGCAAAGCTCACAGCTAAATCAGAATTAACCCATGAAACAACATGTTTCATGAAATGACTGTTTTATATTCTAATGACTACAATGACTCAAATGAATTAGACCGAGGTAGCATTGCTTCAGGATTGCTGCAGGGTTCATATCTGTTAGATACTGTGTATATTGGGTCAGGTTTATGAGAATGGACTTGTTTTTTTAACTAAAATTGTATTTGCGTATATTTTATAGACAAGACATTTCAGGTATTTTCTATATGACAATTTCATATTTTAGATACAAGTTATTTTAAGCAGCTTTAAACCGCTTACCTTTGATGGATACGGACTGAGCTTTACACAGTTTGCTAATAAGGAAGTCTCAGTATGAGAGCACATTTTGGTGGTGAGGAACAAGCGTGGCCACCCCAGGCCTGCATAAAACTGTGATGGAGACGAAGCGGCGGCAGCGCTATTCAGCGCTATAGCCACTGCCTCCACCGCGTGACACAGAAATGGCCTGCGCTGGCCAGCTGCACGCGAGGGGGACACGCTCCTGGGCCTGCCCCGTTAATCATCTGCCGGCTTTCTCAGCCTCTGGTGCAGAAGGCAGACCCAGATGACTAATTCTGGCAACAGAGGCCAGCTTGTGAAGGGGAGCTCCCCTCGAGACAGGCGCGATTTGGTCTGACTTTTCCTGTGGCCCGTTCAGGTATTTGAGGCTGCCGGCTGCCGTGAGTCACCGCGTTGGGCGGGAGAAGCAGGCTCCGTGCTGGCGGTCTGAAGAAGAGGGCTGGTGTCCGCTGGGGGCGGCGGGGCAGCGGTGCTGGCTCTGGGGGCTCCCACCGCTGCAGAACTGGCCCGGCAGAGCCGCGCTCCCAGCCGGGGCCCCCACGGGGATGGGGAGGGCAGCGGCGGCCGCGAGCTGGGTCTGAAAGGAGCTCACGTGGGAGCCTCAAGCCGACAAGGTGACGATTACGGTGGCCCCGGCCAAGCACGGCCTTTGTTTAACTTTGCTAGCATGAGCAAGCTAAGTGGCGTCACCCGGCCCCCGTGTGTGCTGAAAAGTTATGGCGGCGTTCGAGTGCTCCGGTGGGTCGGGGAGGGATGGGTGTCCGGCTCCCTGCGCTGGGAGCAGCCGGGCTGCGACCCTGGGCGAAGCGGGGGGTGCGCCCTGCGCCTGATTTTGCTCAGCTGGAGGCTGCGCGGCCCCACACCCTCCGCGGCCGCATAATGCCGGGGATTGTCTAAATTGTGAAACAGCATGTTGTACCGGGGCAGCCAAAAACAACAATAAAATTAGCAGGAGCCAGTCCAGCTGACTCTCCGAGAAGCTGCAGAGTTTCAAAATTAATCTGAAATTTACCTCTAACCCTGAGAGCAAAACTAATTGCAGAATGTAAGGCTCTCTGAACATGTCAGGGAACTTGATGGGAATACCTTGGAATAAACACAAACAGTTTAGATAAAGCCCCCATTTTAATTGTATCAATTCTGCCAATTAATGATAATGGAAGAGCAGTCCAATTAGCTAAATAGCTAATAGTTTTATCAAGCAGAGGCTGGCAATTTAAAGCAAACAAATTCTTTCTAATTTTATCCCCTTGCACACCAAGATGTTTAAAGGATAATGGGGGATCCAATAAAGGATATTGCTCAAATAGAGCTACATTTAAATCGCCTAATGGCTTTAAGAGTTTTACCCCAATTAACAAAGAAGAAACATGAACATTCAGTGATTTCCAGCATAATATCTAAAACCATCATTAAAAAAAGAATAACGTATTCTCCAACTAAGGACAGAATGGAAAACATCACTGACATTTCACTTAAAAATACTGATTTCTCCCAAAACAAAGGCTCCACTGTAACAGCAAAAGTATCAGAGAAAAAAGGACTCTCCTGTCTAAGCCCCAGTATATAAATCATCTTCAAACTATGGTCATTAGTTTTAACATAACTGTGGATTTGAATAAAGGAGATTGACCTATCTAACATATTTAAGACTAAATCCTACCGTTACCTAAATCTGAAATAAGTTAAGGCTATTGAAAAGAATCAAAAGCCTTTTCAAAAATCAATAGCCAGAACAAATTCCTCACGATCATAATTTTGAGGATAAAAAATCCATTAAAGTGATGTCTTTGATTGCTATTAATGAAGCAATCTGGAACAAATCCAGAATGATCCATATGGATAATCAAATCTCTCATTTTCTCACGTTTTAGGGGGCCCAGATTCGGGGTCTGATTTATGACAATGATGGACAAAAGGCACCTTTCTTTCGGGCCCTGGGCTGCCCAGTCTGGACAGTGGATGGCACAGTCTTGAAAGGGAGCTAGAGGAGAAATACACTCACGTTCTCAGCGAAAGAAGAGCTCAAATAAACCAGCTTTCAGTATCCACCACAGATCTCTAAATATCTCTGCTCCTCTGTCGGTCTTGTGGAGGCTATTGCAGGCTGCAGTGATGGCCAAGCTGCTGCCATGGAGGTGGAGGAGGGTGCTTGCGATGGGAAATCTCAACAGATTTAAGTCAACAGTCAGGACCACATGGGGGAAGCGGGTGTTGCAGGGGAGCTGTCGCTGCGGTGTGTGCACAAGTCCGTCTCCTGCAGGTTTTGCTTTGCTCCTGTGACTGCTCCTCAGATGTAGCTGCTCCAGAGCCTGCAGGGTGGAAGTGGTATGTTCCTAGGAGACCCACAGTGGCCTTTTCTGCAACAGTCCCCTCCTCTGAGGCTACACTTTCCGCATAGGAGAGTCCAGCACCTCACCCCTCAGCAGTCAACTTTGGGGCCTGTTCCTATAACCAGTCTCTCCACTCGCTAGCTACCAGCCCCTTCCTGGCATGCTCTGTAAGCTTGGCCTCCCTTCCTTCCCACTCCTCTAGCCCCCGTGTGCCCTGTTGTTGACCCAGCAGCTCTCTTACCTGGTGCCTCAGCTTCTTCCTGGGGCAACTTGCAAAGGCAACACTCCTATTCTGGTTGCCTGGGAGTGGCTGAAAATGCACTACACACCCCAGCAACAGATTTTGAAAGTTTCAGCAGAAAACCATTCATGCTAGAAAAGATCGCATAGTTCCCTTTCGCGACTTTGCTTTTTTGTTGCCTCTAGGGCATCTCTCTAGGGTAGGTACCCACCTCCTTCACTTTCCGTTAAAGTCTGAGTTGCCTGTGGTCTGGGAACTGTCACATCCCACATAACGCTCCTGGGCCCAAGTCACAGGGCCAGGATTTGGCCTTCAGTCTCTGAACAACAGTGATTCAGTCAGAATTCAATAAAGTGCTTGTATTATATGAACCTTGTAGGAATTGATTTTTATTTGAAACCAAATTTTAGGTTTCAAGCAAGAACAAAAAAGTTAGATATCGGGTCAATATGCTTTGTATGGATATCAGGTATCACATTAGGTCAGAAATATACTGAACTTTCACCTTTATTATCACTGTAAATTAACTTTGAGTTAGGTTTAATTTCACCTTCTCCCTCTAACCTACTGACTGCGCACTGGGAAGTTGAAAGCTCAGTTGCTTTTTTCTTTTTTAATATTTTCAAAAATAGCAGATGCAAAAAGGTGTTTAGAATGCTGATGTATATGTAAGGAATAGTTAGCAACAGAGCCATCTGTCTTTCTGTCAGCTGAAATTGTATATAAAAACTTTCATCCCAACTTCACAACCAACTAACAGTCTCCTGTTGCTCCCATCCCTACAGTTCATCTCTGCATTTAAACTCCACAAAAAACTATATAACTAAAATCTACAGCTTCTGCTATAGGTGCTGTTTCTACCATGTCAGCTGTGTAAGGCTGTAGCAAACTCTTTGGATCCACTTTCTGAAGATGCTTCTTTGTAAAAGGGTGTCCTTGAGTGACCAGGGGCTGTATAATTTGCTTCTCTTCCATATGATTCCTTGCAATCAGGATAGAGGCCATTTCCTTTCTACACTTAGTAAAAATGTTGTAAACATAAAAGCCTAAGACCAAGCACACTAGATCGAACAAAGATCCACCTATTCCTGTACTTTGTGTCAGGTAATTACCAGTAGTGGATGTTTAGAAGCGAAAGGTCAGAGGTTGCTGTTTCACTGGTGGCATGTACCCTCCCAGCTCCCAGCAATTTGCAGCTCAGGTAATCTCTATTTTAAGCTTGTTTGGACCTACTGCTAGTTGGGGGGGATTACAGAAACCTTCAAGCTAGTCTGGAGGCCAATTGTTGACAACTCTTCAGAATATATGGAGACTGCCTTTAACATTTTAGAGTCTATATATATATATATATTTTTACTACTTTTAGAGGTCTGAAATGATACCTGTAACTCATCTAGACAGATCGCATTCATTCCTCGTTGCCCATAGCACTGAATAGCTTTCCTCAAATCCTTTAATGGGCTTGAATCCAAATGGTGAAAGCAGACCAGTTACCAAGAACTGTCTGGAAGGAGAAGAAGAGGACTGTTAGTTAAATTGGGAGTATTCACCAGCAACATCAACGTTCTCTCCTGGTGATTGGAAAGAGTGAACACTCACTATTGAAACTTGGCCTCGGAGACAGGTATTTATTAGAGCAAATGTGCTAAGCCCTGGCATCCGTAGGACGGCATGGGATGGTGGAGCAGGCTCTAGAACTGACCCAAGCTCACCAGTCCCAATCCAGCCTGGCCAGGTGACAGTCCAGTGTGTCTACGACGACTCCAGAGCAGCTCTCCTACACAGGATAGACATCTCTGCTGACTTGAGGAGTATCCTTGAGACAGCCCCCTGGCAGGTTCAGTGGGGAGATCTGACCTGGAAAGGGAAGTGTCTTTTATCTACGCAGGAACAGTGCCCAAGACAAAAGGAGCAGGGAATGTGGCAGGAGCATTCGGGGGTAGCATTTCAGCTGCCTACGCCCGTCTTGTAACAGTGCCCTGCACCAAACCTGAGGAGGCTTTTCATGACCATTGCGTAGAAGAATTCTTCTACCATGAATTCAAGCTATCAAAAGTGAGAGGATTTAATTGCCACCAGACAGAGTAAAAGAAGGGATATGTAAAGTTTTCTTCCCAACTTTATTAAGAGTCTCCACCAGCAACACTAATGGGCAACAGCAAATCACAGTCACAGTATTTTCTTTAAACACCTTTGTCATTAGTAAGCTCAGAGATGCAGACTGAAAAATATAAATGTAGTTATAAATTCCATTAACTTTTCAGAAACCAAAGGAAATTTACCACAAAAGGAGAACAAATTCTGCTCCTAGTTACACTGATGTAATTCCAGGAAAGCTGACAGGGAAGCACTAACTCAAGGAAAAGAATTTGCTCTGAGCTCCGGGAATGCATGTTAGGCTGTTCTGAACAGATACAGCTATCTCTATATATTGCGCAAAAGAAAGAGAGAAAGACTTTTTATGATGTTCTACCCATTAAAAAGAAACTCAAACACATAGCTTATTTTTATAAATAAATATGTTACCTGAAGAACAGTCATACACACCCTCATTTGCATAGGATTTGGTATACATCTGTGCTCTTCAATAGATTATTCCAAACCCTGAGTATTAGTACTTTATATAATTAATGTCAATATGCTTGGCTTACTTGTTATAAAAGAAAAGCATTTCTAATTAGCCTTTTTGATGTGTTAAACTTCAGTATTTCTCCTGAGTGTTTTCCAAATCAGGTCCTTTTTTTTTTTTTTTTTTTTTTAACACTCCTGCACAGAGAGACAGTGTGAGGCTTATGCATCACTTAAGTCTTATTCTGAAGATAGTTTAAATTGCATGTAAGTGATAACTAGGCCTCAGGCTGGCCCTCAACATGGGGTGAGTTTCACCTACTACAAGCAATGCCAGGGGTCCGCGTAGTATAAACTGGCCTTGTGACAAGCCAAACATTCCAATTTCCTGTTAAATTCAACCAACGCTTTGCATATTTCTATTTATTATAGTGACACGTAAAGTTTACTTTTTAACTGACGCAAACGCTCCTTGCCTTCACTGAACCTCTGGACAGTCATCTGAGAAGACCAAAACCTTCACAGCAGTGACATTCAGAGGTTTATCACAACTGGCCAGGGACACAAGTAAATCCTGAGCAGTATAAGAGAGCACAAGTGTGGTGAGCTGCCCAGAGGCAGCAATAAGGAAGGTCAAGGTGAGCACTTTTTTTTATCATTGACCCTGTAGAAAGGCCAGACAAATTCAGAAGTTTTTGCCAAGCCAAAGTATTGGTCCTATCAGCAGCGAGTAATGGGAGGGTGGAAGGGTAAGAATACAGACCCAAGTCTCTTATCGCTTACACCTCTTTCCCTCAGGAGAAACTCAGCATTGGATTTACATTTGAGTAAAACCATTGTACCAGACTGACTGAATGTCTATTGGAAGTAACAGGAATATTTTCCCTTTACTTCAGGTCTTGGATTAAGCTCTAAATGAGATCAGCACTGGAGCTGATCCGTGGAGGCATAGAGGAAAAGAAATTTTGCTTCTCTATTAAAATAGACAAGCAAAGTGCTTTATTGAGGACTGAAGTAAGATGTGATATTCCATGACAAGGTCAGGTTGTTTTTCTTTCCTGTGTAGCTCTCATTTAACACAAAGCAGCTCATTTTCCATATCATGGGGTGCTTGATTCGGAGCAAAAAATATAGCATCTTCCCTAGAAGCAAGGAGGCCTTATTTTACAGCTTTGGCAAGACTGCATACATCAGCCTCGTTGGCTGATTAGTGAATTCAAACAAGAATAGCAAATTCCTAAAACTTTGGACAAATTGAGCAATTTTTGGTTGTTCCAATAAGCCAATATTGCTGTGGAACCTGGAAGCAGCAGTCAAGTCTTTGACGATTTATTTAGCAGGAGTCATCTAGTAGCTAATTGTCTGCAATTTTTAACCTCATTCATGTACACTGCTGATTCTTCTTCCAGCATCTGCAGTTTTCTCCTTAAGCTTTCTTACATAACCGTATGTAACATTTCCAGACAGCAGTTCAACTTTATCACAAATATTTTTATGAACTTGCCAAACCACATCCAAGATCTTCAGACTCGAAAGTAAAAGATAAAATCATCCTCAGAGGGCACCTCACCCGTCTCCACCCAGGCACATGAAAAAAACCTCAGCTTCAGGCTCCAACATTTTACATTTATAATGAGTCAGAGCTTTGTGGTTTTTTTCAGTGATGGAATTTTCACCTTTCCATTCTTTTGCTGGATTTTTCACCTTGGATCCATATCAAAAGAGAGAAAATACTGGTGTGCCATGTAACAGAACCGTGTACTCTGTCTGTCTGCATTGCAAATCTCATCATCTCTGCTGTACAGGTCCTGGTTAGTTTGTCACTGGTATGCCTGCCAGTGACTGCAGATGTACCACAGGTAGAATGAGTGATGACCAGCTAGTAGGGTTTTGGCTGTGAGTGGAGAAGACTTTTGTACCATGCTGGCAATAAGTCTTAGAAGAGATCGTAGGTAACTAGCACGCTTAAGACATTTGATCACTGTAACCTAGATCTTTCTGGTTAAGTTCCAAGAAGAATCTGATTCACTGTGTGATTCTTTTTCCATCAAGGTTTAAAGATGGCCCTGGTGCCTGTGGAACGTTTAAGCCATAAAAAAATTATCACCCTAGTGAGATTTCTGGTTAATCTCGTGTGATTCTTTGTGAGATAGAAATTTCTTTCTGTTCGTTGTCTGCATTCAATTATTCTGGTGCATGATTCAGCAACTGTCACATGTCCATCCTGGGGTGGCTTCATGCCACTAGAGGATGAAGTGATCTTTCTGTCTCCTATTTGTACGAAGAAGCCTGGGTCCCTCGGGAGATGGAAGATATTCTATTTGGGCAATATTATTACCATAATCTACAATGATCCATGCCTGTGGGAAGATATTTTTAAAAAGAATAAGCTCTATTTTGTTAATGTAGCCATTGTTTAAATGTAAAATATAATTACAGTACCCACCCAGGGTGTATGTTGTTGTGTAATTTTATAATACTACGTCTAGATGAGTGTTGGCATTCCACCTACGAACTTACCACACCCAGGAATGCTGGTATAACACAATTACACACATCCTGTTGACTAATTACATAATAATTAGTATTTTTAATATTCAAAGATGCATTCACATCGGTTATGCAAGATTTTTTGTCATGGAAAAATTAAAAACAAAACATAACAAATATATGTGCTGAACACCGCAGGTCAGAGCTTACAGAGCATGGGCTTATCTTCCAGCAGACAGCACATAATACTTCATACTTTATACATTTTAAACACGTTTGGCAGTCTTTCCCTTCCCTGCTGTTACTTTAGGTAACACCTGCTTTATAAAACTGTTAAAGTTATTTTGCATTCAACATAGCTAGAATTTCTGTAGTCTGCCTACTACTGAGTTATGATCACTTATCATGACCAGAGATAATTTTTGGCTGAAAAAGTTCTGCGATGTGCCTGAGGAAGGAAGATTGTTCTTTACAATGGCAGTTCTGGGAGGAATCTGAAAAAGGTGCTCTAAGTTAGCAATTACCTACAAAAATATCTCAAATGCTGTTGTTTTAAGAAAGTGCTACCGATGAACCTGAGCTATTTGGATGTGGAACACATTTTCCACAAGTTTGGGTGGAGTGTCCTGATTTGGGTTTTTGGTTCTCCTCATGACAGAGATGAGAGGCCAGATGTAAAGTCTGGCTCACTACTTGGATTTGGGGGCTTTAAGATCACAGACTTTTTGTTGCAACCATGTCTTAAAAGATATACTTAAAAAAAACATTGTTTTATGTAAAGTAACTTCTAAAATTTGGTGTTTCTTAGTCCAGCCACAGTTTACAGAAGAAGGCATAGAGGCCCAGCTCTGGGCCTTGCCCAGGCCATTTTTGTGTTAGTTGTTACACACTGAAACATATCGTACCTGGTGTTTCCACGGTGTTTCTGGCCCAACTTTGCCAGTTTCCCTGGAGCCCCAGTTGTGCACACAGACCTTTCTGGCAGCAGGGATGGAAAAGATGGAGTGTGCTCCCATCTCCAGCTATGTCAGTGGCCCCACGTGGTTGCTAGACAACAGTATAAAGCAACCAACACCTTGCAGGTAACTTCATTTTTCTGCTCTTCATGAATTTCAATTTTAACTTTTCAGTCACTGCGGCTGCGAGGGACATTTCAAGGGCTTCAGGGCAAATCACTGCCCCGGGGTTTCGCCTTGGGCTTCCTACCTGTTTGTCCTTCCATGAGGCAAATGCGTTTCTTCAGAGAGCAGCTGCCTTCTTAAAATGTGGAGCCTCGGTGAATGCGACTGGCCAAATTCCTCTTTTCCCTTCTATCCTAAAGGCAAACAAAGCCACAATGAACTTATGTACTTTGCTATTCCCCTCCCCCCATCAGAAATGCCATAGCTCATTTGCATATATTATTAGCAGCAGCACTGAAAATAATCCAAAACAAAAAATTTCACCTGGCCTGACAACATGAGGGCCAACTTGCTTCCTGATGTGATTTTAAATGGCTGAGAAATTAAAACACTGAAAAACGGGGTTTATAATGGAAATACTGACAGACTATTAACTATAGCGATGCTACTCTAGTAAATGGAATGGCCTGTCGTAATCTCTAGTTCATAAATATGCAAATACAAGGCAGAGGATTTGCTCCAAAGGATGTCTCTATAATTTTAACTGGCCTTTACTGATACTAAATGAGCCTGTTGCTTCTGTTTTTGAGCATTAACTAGAAAGTACAGGGAATCCTGCCTCTCTACATTCAAGGCCTACTTCTGCTCCCATTAACGTCAATGGCAAAATCCTCGCCATCTTCAACAGGAAAAAATCTGGCCCCAGAACATATAAATTTAAAACTTCTGGCATCAAACTGAACTCTTGACTGTTCTTGATTTTAATTCTGTTCTCATCTGTGTTAATTATTATTATATTAATTCTTCTGTTTGGGAGAAATTAAGCACACATTTGCCCCATGTGTCAAAGAGCCTGACCTGCCAAAATGCTCTCATTTGTTCAGTGATAAACAGGCCATCAACACAATGATATAAATGTTGAATTTTATCCAGTTTCCTGTTCTCGACCAAACAGAGGTAAATCCAGTGACTTAATATTTAATAACCTAAATGGAATTTCTTTTTTGTGCCTCGCATTGCACAGTAAAGAATTGGATGGCTAGAGGTTTTGCAGATTCCCAACCCCTAATTATTTTAAGCTATTCATCCTCGTATCTGTCCATTGATGCTCAGCCAAATTGCCAGCAGGGGAGAGATCTGTCCAATCCAGGAGCTAAATGAGTCACTGAGAGTCAATCTGTTTTTTTCCCTTGCTGCTGGGATTTCCTTGGGTCCTGGCCTCTCTCTGCTCCAATCACACACACAGCTCCAGGCGTGGGTCCTCTTTGGCTTCAGCTGCCTCCTGTCTCCCCATGTCTGCTCTGCTCATCACAGCTGCTGATGGGTTCTTGCTGGCTGGCCACAGAAGACCAAGGCTTCCATCGCACCGCTCTTACGGCCCTTGCTCTGAAAGAAAATGAAGACATCTTGGCCTTGTTGAATTTGCTGCTGAAGTAATACATCAGGTATCTAGATGGAAAGCAAACCACATGAATAAAATGTGTCATCTGGGTTAGATACTAATTTATTTGCCTTAAGTTCTGGGAACAATATTTGCACTTTTTCCAGAGAACTCAGTTAAGTTCCATAGAAATTGAATACTAATATAATTTCTGCAGCATGGAAAACAAATATGAAACAGAGAAAAAAAGACTCATCAGAAATATTAGCTGCTCAGCATTAAAATATCTGACAATGCCGCAAATAAAACTTATAAACAGGAATATTTAGAGCTAAGTATTCACTAAAAAGCAAATTCCTTGATTCCTCCCTTTTAGGGTCAGGATTCAATTACACAAAAATATGCAGCAGACTTAAAGACTGCATGTAAGATTAAGATAACTAGTATTTCATGGTAAATGATTAAATTAGCTGACACAGTTTTATCCTGAACTTTGCCATTAAACTGACATTTTTGTGCCATGCATGTTGTAGGCTGCTGGCGATCTAAAATGCCTTTCTTCTTTCAAAGACTTTAAATAGCTAAAGAACCCTTGTTCTTTACTCTATTTGCAAATGTGTGGAAAATATATCTACGTCATAACAAGATGAACTAAGCACAGGTCTTGTTTTTTTCTCATCCTCCATACAAATACCTTAAGAAAACGCCAAGGAAATTCCAAATGCCCAGATTCAGCTCTGCACTATGCACTTTAATCAAGTCATTTATGTGACTCTACAGAGATGAGAACATGCTGTCCTCCTCACCATGAGTAAAAATAGAGAAATGACAGAAGCCTCTTACTAAAAGTTTAATTATTTCTAGTATACAATTCTAAACCACTCTGCTTTATTCTCCTTCATTTCAGGCTTGCTTTTTTATGCTGCCAGGGAGTTATGGGAATAATTTTGATACAATACAGAGTTTAGGACTGGGTGGATAAAGTGTTGCCAAAGCTGGTGGTTGTAGTTACTGCCCTTCAGTTGAGATAGCTGGGAAGGAGGAACTCAAATTCCTTTGTGAAGCTACCCAGCCTTCAAAGCAAAGCACAGGCACATGTCATTGTACACAGCAACAGCAAGGTGAGTCTCATCAGATACCTGAACTTTGCGGGAAGCGTATCTCCTGACTGTTGCACTGAGCAGACACTGGAGTTGGGTGGGAAGAAAGGCCACAGAAGTGCAGCAGAAACGAAGGGGGAGGCTGGACACCCAGACTGCGCATCCCTAAGAGAGGCCAAGAGCGAGCATGAGGAATGGGCTCTGGCTGAAAGAGGAATCACATATGATCAGATAAAATTTTTCCAGTTGTTTGACTTGTCCTGCGGTCAGAAAAACAGTTCTTGGTCCTTTTTTTGTAAATACGTAGTTAGGTAAAAGCAATGCGTGACTCTCACCAACAATTTCTCCTTGTAGGTAGAATAATTTAGAATAGCTCAAACTTTTTAGCCAGAAAGTTCAAAAGAAGTAGCTATAACAATACAAAAGCACAGAAACTGCAATATGGGTCCAGAACAATGGTCCAGCTTGTCTAGTCTTTCAGTCAAGACCTTACATACTTTTGAGAATGAAGCAATAGCAATGACAATTATTATTACAGAACCATCTACTTGAATGGGACATTTAATTCTCCACTCACTGAAAGTTGAAGCTTTATGAAGAAGTCATGCATGCATCATATACCTCTTCCTGTGCACTGGCAGGAAAATAAAAAATCTCCAAACACTCACTATACAATTTGGAGGGGTAAAGACATGTCTCTGTACTTCGACTTTTAGGAAGCAAGATCTCTGCTGAAACAGATAGTAAAAGCTCCACAGACACCAAAGAAACTGTGTTTTTTATTCCAGCAGAGAATCTGGCCCTTTATTCTTATTGAAGACTTACCAGAGGTTTATACCTAACACAAATGTTATGGCAAAGCTACTGGATTCCTTGTTAGCCATAAACAGTTGAGCAAGACTTAGGACTTCTTTACTCTTTTCACATCTTGGATCTTCTGTCAGCACTAATAAAGAACAAGAAACAGCTTTCTACACAGCACCTTCCCCAGGAGTTAAAAATTGCAGTTATACAACACTCACACAGTCACACCACTATCATCAAAGGATGACTTTCAATGAAAAGAAACGGCCATGAAGACTGTTTCATTGTTTGAGAACTCATGCAAATGCTGAACAACGAAACTCAATCTGATTATCGAAAAATCAAACCTGTATCACCATCTTATAAATTGTGTTATTCAATTAAAAATTCTCAGCTCTCCTACATAATTTCTTGGCTTTTATATATTGTGCAAAGGATATAGCTACTTTTACTTCTCTTTGTACATTTTAAACTTTGAAAACCTTTCACAGCAGAGGTTATATGAATCATCTAGCTTTTCCTGTTCCAAAATGTTTCACTGATCATTCATTATTAACTGAATAAAATGAAGATAGCTATGATAAATTTTGATCTATCTCAAAGTATTAGGAAGGATATGAAAACATCTTGTTCATAGTACTAACTTTTAGATGACATATGAGGGTACAACCCCACTTTTTTCACTGTCACATACAATCAGGCTCTTAATAACCCAGTCACTTATTCTTACATTTTTTTCCCATTCCTAGGCACTAATAGTTTCAGTTTGGGCTAGCATTTAGCAGAAATGCATTCAAACAATGCAGCAGTGAGGGGACTGGGTGCTGGTGGACAGGAAACCGTTGATGTCAGAGATCAGGATCTGAACTAATGTTTAGCTTTTTCTAACTAAACATGTGTCTAAACAGCTCTACATGCACATACATCTTCCTCTTGGTGTGACTGCTCTGGAAAGAGAATAATAAGTGTGTGGGCCCTCACAGATCTGGGAGTGATGTTATTCAACACATCCCAGTAACTGATGTTCTATTACTACATAAACAGCAATATGACCGTATATGAAACTTGAAAATACCATGAGAAAATAATCCTTTTCAAGCAGCACACTATGGAGATCAGAAATAACCTAAAGAGGAATCACACTAATCAAGGAAAAAGAAGGAATCAGATCTTTTCCATAAGCAGAGATCCTGGATACATCTTGCTCCTCATCATTCTGTTATAAAGAAGACTAAACTGAAGTTAGTGGGGTTATTTGAGATTGGATATATCTGGAAAAAGCTTCTTAAAATGCTTTCAAGTTTCATTACAGCCCCCTGCAGGTTGGGTTCCTCAGGGTGGGAGAGGGTGAGATCACCGGGAAAGGGAAGCAGACATGGGACAGAAGTTGTGCAGAGCTCGTTGTGGACTTAATAAGGGCTTGATCTGGTACCAATGAAATCAACAGGAGCTTGGCTCACATTTGGAATGGGAGATGGATCAACGCTTTACGCCAGCTGTTCCCTGCTGGGTAAGGGTAATCCCTTTGAAACAAAATATTTAACTTGTTCGTGTTTTGTTGATGCAAAAAGGCTTCCTATGATGAGGCTTTCATGAGAATTAAGGTGTGTCCTATTTTTTCTCCCAGATGCCCCTGTTCCTCTAGTATATATTTGCCGAAGCAAAAAATGAGAAACCTGTTACTAAGCACATGGATTTACATAAAGCTCCACAGCAACGTATGTTACAGGGCAGATCATGTGTTTGTTCTGCTGGCCATGACAATACTTCTCCTTGCAGTTTCCTCAGCTGGAAGATGCCACTAGGAGGAATGAAAGTTCTGACAGCTACAGCTGAGGCGATGGGTGGGAGTAAAATAGTTGAGGCCCTGTAGGCAAATGGGAAGATGATAGAAACATGCAACTGCCAACAGGTAGGCAGACACGAAGAGCAGAGCTTGGGAACATTATCAGAGAGATAGAGAGACAGGAGGTGAGCGAGGACAGCAGTAACACTAAAAGTGGACGTGTGTGTCACGCAGTCTGGATCCAAGTACAGCATTTAGTCTCAGTTAATGTTTCTAGGTTTTATGAGGTAAAATCAGGTTCTAAAACAAAGAAACTGCCCAAGTTGCTCCATAGATCAGCTGCAAACTGGCTGTTTCTAGCCCCTCTATATGTTAGCTAAGTTCAAAGCTTGTGTGAAAGTTGGGCCCCCTTACTCCACCTTTGGATTTGGTTCACTCCCTCTAGCCCCTCTGGCTGAGATCCATTTGGCTAACAGACCGGGAACATAAAGTCTGCTAAGTTTTAATAAGCAATTATTTAGTTTTAAAAATCCCTTTAATTGCATTCTAATGAGATTTCCATAAAATTCAAAGTCCTCTGCCTCCTCCTGGGAACTTTTGTTTACTCCATAAAGCATGAAACTTTTTGAAAAGTTCTAGAAGACTTCAAGAGAGGAAACTTCCAGAGAGAAAACTGTTGGTCTCACAACCTAGGAACTGAGCTTTCATCCTCCAGAAACAGAAAACATATGGAATCATTTGATCTTAAGAGACTGTGACATTTTTATAGAATGAAAGGAGGAACTGAAAGATGCAGTGACAAAGCTGGGAGCTGCATCTGGCTGGCTGTTCCAAGGAGCACTCTCCTTATAGATTTTTATGGCTTTCCTAGCCCTAATATTAAACACTTGACCTTTTTGTCAGATACTATTTCAGATTATTAGGCTGGATGATTAGTTACTAAATATACCATCTATAGTAAATAGGAAATTGTGTAGTTCAATGCTTCAGTCTCAGACCTTTCAGGTATTGCTCCCTTGGCATTTAACATTAGAACATTGAGTCTCCTCAGATTAACTTAAGCCACTTGGTAAGCAAGAGATGCACAGCATTTTCATGCCAGGGCTTACAGATTTCTGAAGCAGCACTACTAGAACAAGGATGTGTCTCTTATACCCTCCCCCCCATCAATGTTTTTAATGAGAATGTCCCAAATATTGTGCAGTCAAGTATAAAGAGGTGCTAACTCATGAATAACAATATAACTTACCGCACTTCCTACAAATACAGGCAGTTACCTTTCAAAATTCTATAAACCAGCATTTTGCAAATGACTGTGACCTGAGCTTCTCTCCAAACCAGAGGTTAACTCTTCTATTCATCCTCCCTCCTCCCTGGTGCAATTACTATGTCTCCATGTTGGAAGCAGAATTAACATATTTGCTTTCTCACCTCTCCCTCCCAGCACCTTTGTACCCCGTTTGGGAAATCATGCTTAAACTTAACCCCTCGCTCCCATAAACCTCACCTCAAACATTTGGTTTTAAAAGAGTGTGGTTACAGGCAGGATGACAGGGACCCTGAACTTGCAAATATATGTAATAGTTTTGGAAAGACAAAAAAGACAAACTTTTTCCTGGCACTTACTACAGTTTTAATAGGAACAGAACAAAATGCTAGTGCAGAAACATCTATCACCCTTACAGGACAAGCTGCACGAAGAAAAAAAAAGAGCCCTATTAGCAAACACTATGGAGCATATTTAGAAGAGGACCCCATGGAGTCCACATAACATATTTACAGTGTACAAATTCAGCCTGGATACAGCAGAGAGATTTAAGATTTGGGGAACTGATTCCTCACTACCAGCAAATGACATAACTGCTTTGCTTCTCAGCAGACTAGATCTGATTCTGATCTCAGTCCTGAAATGTAAAACTGGTACTGCCCCAGTCATTTCAGGAGAATCAGTGCTGCTTTACACCACGGTGAGAGCTGAAGCTGGCCTGTAAGACTGAATAAAATGAGGTGCTCTAAATTACAGCAAAGATTTTCTCTCTGTTATTACAGGATGGCACTTGCTAAAACATGAAGACTCACCTGTTTATGTGAGTAGTGACTGAATGGAATAGACTGCAGGACTGGGCCTCAAATTTGCAGAGCTGTAATTGTATTTTCTTTGTTAATTATGCATTAGTGTGATGGAGGCAGCCTATGCACAAAGCAGATAACACTACTCTTCTTCCTGCAGGAAGTTTAATTTCTTGGCAATTAAAATGGGTGTATTTGAGAATGACAAGAATTAGGAGAAACCACTTAAAAGTCCAGTCCTTCTAAAATCACACAGCGACTGAGTGGTTAATGAAAAATGAATCTTAGCTAAAAGCATCACCATGCTCATGTAACTGCTTTACAGTTTTGTTTTTAATAATAATAATAAAATATGACTGAAGTTGGGATTACCCCACTGCAGTTAAAGTATGGTTGTTTAGTGAACAATTACTTCCAAAATAAACTGCTAAAAACCTGGCGCGCTCCAGCGGCTGCCAAATCGAGTTCCTCCTGTCTCCCCTCTTTCCACATGCCCTCTATGTTGTTTACTCTGCTTCTTGGCACATGCCAATGCTGTGACATGTGACAAGGTGAGGTTTAGGACAGTTCTTAGTCATTGCTTCCAGAAGCGGTAAGAGCTGGGACTCTTCCGTTGTCCCAAACAATCAGTCCTGTAATCAGGGAGCTACAGGAGCAGGGAATTTGCTCTCCAGGCTTCGTAGAGATCCTTGCTGATACAAGAAAGTCATAGAACAAGACAGCCTGGTTTCAGGCACAGCAACCCAAACTGCTACGTGTTTCAGTACAGAAGGGAGCACTGGGAAACTTGGGCGTTTGTTCCTTCCTCACGAGATATGTCTCCATGGCATAGTGCAATGCTGAGGAGACTCTTCTGGCCTGATCACAGGAACTAGCATAACCCCATTTATCTCAGTGCTCTGCTCCCTGTTACTACGCCCAACTCTTTTAACCCACCTATTTTAGCTACCTTTACACCTGGAAGAAGTTTAAATCCACCATAGCTGTGGATCTGAACTTCTGACTTCTGTAGACAATGTGACGATTTATTCAAATATGCATTTACTTACGTATCATGACCTAACTATAATCATAGGCCATGTTCAGCTCCCATATAAGCAGGTGCAGAAATAGGCGAGAAGCAGGAAAAGCAGCCAACAAAAAAAGATAAAATAAAATAGCTATGCCATTTTCTTAGACTGTTAATAATTCTTTTTATTGCTATCACTCCAACCCTTTTGTCTTAGTTAAACTCTAAGCTATTGACATACAGGAAATTAAAAGGGGGGGTTCAGAACACAGCAGGTTCACTTACACCATTTAGGAATTTGGCTTTGAAAGTACAATCACTACTTATGTCACAGCTGGTCTTGCTCTACTGGTTTTGCTACATTCCCAAATCTTTTTGTTAAAGAAAAGAAATTCTAATTCTACGTAACTGCAGTATAGCCTTGACCCTTGAAGTCCATGGAGCTCTTCCAGGACTACATGAGTGCAGAGCAGAGCAAGAACATAGATATTGTTGCTGTTGGTGCTTAAAATATAGACTGCTATCTTCATCAAAGTCTGCTGTAGCACTCTGGACTGAGAATAAAAACCGCAAGATATTCACACACCAGTTTTAAACAGATGATGAAATTTGCCGTCTTACCCACTTACATCCTAAACCAGTAACTTTGTTACCGGTGTGGCTTAACAGAGGATTTCTAGAGTAGCATTTGACTTGCAAAAATTCCATTAGCTATATCCACAGAGAGCCAGTTCTGAAACAGTGTTACATCAATGAGTTTGTCCCAAATAGGCAAAGGTGAAATAAGGGTGATTAAACACAAAGTCCATAGCAGGAAGTCAGTAGCGCAGCTGCAGTTAGTATGTCAAGGGTCCTGGCACCTAAACGCAGTAGGCCAGACCATGACAGCTCCCCCAAATGAAAATGATTCCTAATTAGTTAGGTAGCAGTCACAAAGTAGAACATTGAGTTCTTTTCAGGAGTTAATAGACATTAGCCCATTACCTGTAGAAAATTATGTGGTCCATTCTCATAATTGGAATTAGGAAACAATCGGATTTTACTGATTGGATTCCATAATCTGTCTGTGGTCTCTAGTACTCCAAAATGCACCATGTCTACTCTCCCTCTGTGTCTCTCTGAACTGTGTTTCTCTGTACCTTACAACATCTATTGACTCCCACAGGTAGCCTCAATGCAAGATCTCCCTCTTTTGAGAGCAAGAAAACTATTCAGAACTTAAAATAAACTCTCAGGAGAAATCAGAATTTAGCTTCCATCTCTAGAAGACCATTTCCTTACTACAGCACTCCAGCTTTTGTTCTCATGCTGCATGGTTTTCAAATACAATTTATCAATTGTGATATATCTGTATAACCTCCCAGACTCAGACAGACTTGTGGATGTGTTTGCCTTCTTCAGTAGTTCCCAAGAAGCTGAAATGGTTTTAGTCAGTATGGAACAAACACGGCTATCTGATATAAAATCATCACAGCCTTTTGCCAAAACATACGTTTTAGCTGTGACCTTGTTTTCTTATGGCTAACTACTTTTTCCATTACATCTAGCAGAACGGATAACACAGGCTACATTTGCTGAGATGCAGTTTTCTTATAAACGAGGCCAAACACAGTGGCTCGGCTTCCTCAGCTAGGCTCTTCAAGTCTGCACTGCAACCAGACATGTCCCAGGCACCATCTGCCCATCTGTGCAAATGTCAGCACAGTCACTCCACTGTAGCCAGTATGTCTTGAGAAAACAGTTAGTCGTGCTGAGAAAGTCTGATCTCCTCCATCACAAAGTTCTAATGATAATTATAACAGTTCCATAGCTCCCCCCCAAAAAAAGAGAACATATACACATAATAACACAAAATTGACACTTGGGAAGTGCAAGGTGCTTTAAATATTATTGCTGCCATTAATACAAAATCTAAATAATAAAAAAAACAAAAGCTTTTCATTTACCTACTGATGTTTCTAAGCTATTTATGTGCAGTCCAGTTCCTGTGAGCTTATCACAGCTTGCATGTTTTCATTGCAGTCCACTGGACAGTATCACTCCAGCTCAGTGCAGCATGTGTGCTATGTGCAAGCAAGACAGACTTCATTACTTTCTTCGCTATTACCTGGTATCAATTCATGTACGTGCACCCCAGATCCAGAACCCCCTTTCTCTCTGTAATGTCAATGGAATGGTAGTGGCAGGCCAGCTTCAACACCTGACTCATCCAGCTCCCCTTCCACTTAGGCACCTGACTCTGTTTTGTTTGGGAAATTTGTACCATTTTTCAGACCTGAACATTTCACCTAACTGGTTTAAATCTCGTCCACCAAGCATTTCAGCATGGAAGGCAGAAAGGTGGGATGGCCTTACTGATAGTGCTCTATTTGGAAAAGTCTTTCTAGGGTAGATCTGGGGCCTCCACTGCACTCTCCCAGTGCTTATGTTGAAATGGCTGAGGAAGGTGAGATAACCAGATTCTGGAGGAATTAATTTACTTCTGTTATTACAGCTCAGGCACATGACACTCGAAAACAGCTTCATCACCCCAGTTCAATCTAGCACATATAGTAAGCTCAGTTTGGCTTTCTCATCATTGATGGCAGAAAGGAAAGAACAGGAACCCTGAACAATGCAATGATATGTTTATTAAATAAGCAGCAAAGACTTTCAAGACTAGAGACCATATAAATGGTTATTATCTTACCAACTATGCAATCCAAATAAATGGCTGGGCATTTAAGCTAAATCTTGTTTGGCACAGTGCAGGTTGAAGCTCCAGATGGAGGTAAGCCTGGGGGGAAAGTCTACACAGAGCAATTGCTAATACTGGAGTGAGATTTTTATATCTTCTTCCCCCCATTTCTGCTTTCCTGTATATTACTTTATCAATGCATTCTACCCTCTCTTTTTCACATAGAGGTCACATCACTTCACCTGATATTTTTACTGGTTGATCAAATCAGCGAAGAGATTACTTACTTGTCCCCCAAACTATTAGAGCAGCTCTCACTGTTAGGGCTCTGTAGATGATTAGCTGCGCAGATTATTCTAGCTCTACAGTGCTCAGGCCTAAAAGTCCTAAACTATATATAAATTTATTCTTCCAGTTATTAGTGGGATTACGCATTTAATTAGTAAAATTAGTAATTTTTCAGCAACGATGGGAAATTTCTGTCATGATACGGTTACATGACTTCACACAGACCGACATACACACATACACATTCTTTGCTAAAGAAAATTATTTTCCCTTAATATTGCCAATTCACCCAGTGCTTGAACACTGTATCTGAGTCAGACTGAAGTCCAGACATTATGTCTGCTTCCTGTTTGCTGTTACATATTGCTGCTATGGCAAAATGGTTGACAAGAGAGAAGAAATTCTCTAAAGTGTTCTGACAATCTCTGTCAAGAAGAATGCAGAGGCATGGATAAATGTTTTTTCTCTCTAAGGCCTCACATCTTAGAGTACCAAAGAGTTCATTGCTGTTACTCTTCTGATTCAAACACCATATGAAACCACTAGAGGATATTGTGAAATGGCATAGGCTACAATGTCATCAATATCCTGATGACACCAAGCTCTATGTCTCCTTTTCATTGAAGCCATATGTTACAGCTTCCTGGTGTCTGGCAGAGATAAGAGGTGGATGAAAGCCAGTTGGCTGAGGCTTTCCCTAGATAAGATGAAGGTAGTGTATGGGTTTGGCAAGGGAAAAGTGTTCTGAGTTGGCAAAAATCTGCTTTCAAAGTTGAGGGAGATTCCCATTGTCAGAATGCACAGAACTTACTTCCCTCTACCTCCTCATGGAGTCTCAGCCAGAAAAGTGCGCTAAATACCTCCATCTCTTGCGAGATTTTACTCACCAGGTATTCACAGGGGCTCAGTTCACCAGTCTAAGTATTCAGAAAGTTGTAGGGCTCACAAGGTCAATATAGGCCCAACTCTGTCATTATTTTCAGATGTTGTCTAGCCTATCTGCAAAGATGTCCAGTGATAAAGACTCTATCCCTTCCCAATCTATTGAAATATGCTACCAAATTCCTACTAGAATGTGAAGTATTTCCTAATGATTAATTGAGATCTTCCTTACTGCAATTGAAGCCTATTGGTACTTGCTTATCCCCATGAATACAGGAAGGAATTATTCTCTTTTTCTTTAGAGCAATGTTATGTGTAGTTGAAGATGTGTGTTACCTTCCTTCAGACTCCTTTCATTTAGGTTAAACAATCCCAAATCATTCAATCTTCCCTCACAGACCAATTTTTTTTAGACCTCTGATTATTCTCTTTGCTCTCTTCTCCAAGTGGACTATATTTCTTGAAATGCAGGCCCAGAAAAGAGGTCACAGTAAATCAAATGACTTTTTAAGCTTCTATTAGATATAGATAGGCAGCAGCACTGTTTCTGCTCCAGGCCCTTCCGGCATATTTACTGGGTGGAGGATCTTTGCCTGTTATCTGTTCTGCAATATGATAGTATGCAGCTTAGCAGCACTCAGCCCCCAAAACAAAATTACACTTAGATAGCACAAAGACATACAGGTCAATGCAAACCCAATAAATTCTACACTCGTTTTCCAAACTCATAGCAATGTTTTGGGTTACATCAGGTTCCTCCAAGATCCATGTTCTTTGCAACTCAGAGCTCTCCTCTTAATTGTTGAGTCCTCCTCCCTCCCATCACATCAGTTTTCTTTGACCTTAGTTAGTCCCACCATTAAGTGAAACCTTCCTGCTATAAAGCACTCTCTCCTGATCCCCTCTCATGTACAAAGCTGCTGATTTTTTCCAAAAGCTTGAGTCTTTATTGCTCCTTTTAAAGCCTTTACTTAGTCCTCACAGAATTTTCTACTCCCCAGATTTTTTTTTCATGAATGGAGAAGCTGGGGGAATTAATTTTCTCAGCCCATTTCAATAGCTGATCATCAAGTTTAATAAGCCACCACTGTCCCCAGCTTGGCTGGTGTGGGACAAGGTCAGCCCTGTCAATTCTACAATACAGCCAGTCAGTGGTGCCAACTAGAAACCATAAACCTGATAGAGACATGCATCCACCAGCCACTGCATGCTCTTCTTTAGCCACGTCCTGCTGGCAATGGAAATGGGTTAGTCCCTTTCAGAAGCAGCCTTCATTATTTTCATGTCTCTTTTGTCTTCTCTTTCCACAGTGCTAGACTGTCACTCTGGGACTATACTGGAAGCACAGAAGGAGTCTTCTCAGCAGCTTTGGCTAATACAGGATAAGGCTGCTTGCTTTATTGCAGGGCAGAGAAGAATAAATTTAAAAGGACAAATTACATGTGTTCTCCACACTTTGAATGAGCTGCCAAAAGCATGCTGGCCTGAGTACATTGATGCCTGGCTTTCTTCAAGAAAAGTGAATCAGGGACATATTCTCTAATTTGGGCAAAGTAGCTCTGTAACCAGAGCACTGCACCTCTTGGTACACCTCACCCCTGTGTCCAATAAAAACAGGGGACTGGGAGAGTTAGAAGCTCTTTGGCAAATAAGTAAAAGGAAGAATAAATGAAATGAATTTTATACCAGAACGGGAAGGATGACCAAACAAGACCCATGCTGGTCACTTCTTAACTACTCTATCTGCTAAAGAGACAGGCAATATTTATGTAAATTATACAGTCTCCATGTAGCACAAAGAAGTCACTGTTCTTCCTGCCTTTCCCTAAATGAAATTTATGATTCTGCAATTTATTAAATCCTTCTCTCACATGTGGAAATAAAAAAATAATAATCTTCAAGACACCCCAGAGGAGCACAAGAGGCAGCCAGCTGATGCAAACAGCATGCCAGGGTTTCATGCAGGAACTAAGAGTATTAAAAAGGGGAAGCAGATACTTTAGAAAAATTCCTGATAGTGTTGGTGTTCATGTTAGACTGCCCAGGGAGAGAACTAATGTGTTCTCGAGTCATTACTGGGGATTTTTGGTGACTGTAGTGCCATTCATGAAGCAGTTACTCAGATCTGTAGTGTGAACAGCCAGGATCTTATGGCTTTCTGATTAGATTTAAGGGGAATACGGTGGGGCCCTCATGTTTCATGCCTTGGGATTACAAACTGTGCAGTGACCATCTTAGTACTTAACATATAAATGCATTGAGTATAAACAACAGCCCTGAAGAATTGCAGGCTTTATTATCTGCACTTTGGATTCCTTTTCAGTGTTTTTGGAAAAAAAACATGCAAATATGCAGACCCTGAGGTTTCCACAGAAACCTCTGGTTAAAAGAGAAATGATAACAGACACATACTCAAGGGGAAAGGGCAGTACGGCTAAGTGCAAAGAACAGCTGGGGTATATGTAATGTTACGGTTATTTTTCTGTGCTTCCTCTAGGATGAACCAAAGACCTTGTTTTGCTGGATGTTGAATGCCCTAAAGTCCCATTACATGTCTCAGGAAAGGACCTTAATGGTTTTATTGGGACCCATATCTGCACATATAACATGGCCTTTGAAGATGAAAGGAGTTTTTTTTTTTTCTCTGCTTCCATTTGTTGCCTCTTGGTTGACATGTTCCTATATGGACACTCAATCCCCAGATATCTGTTGCCTAATCAGGGACATCAATAACATCCTCAATGGGAAAACTGTGGAACATCTATGAAAGTCAGAAGTGTGACGAACAGATCTCAGATGATGCAGATGCGGTCATTGCTGTATGATCAGATAAGCAACATTGCAAGTTCATTTTTGTATGCTAAATAAAATAAAAATGTCAATATTTACACATAACCTTCAAGGCTCTTACATTTGCAGCTCTTTAGTATTCAGTGCAGACAACATTTTCTTTAGTCCGTTACCAACAGCTTGGAAATTTAGTTAGAGGATGCAACCCAAATGTTCCTCCAAATGTTGTTTCCAAATGGTCATCTTGAAAAATGCTGTTTAAAAGGATGAAACCTTTATGTGAAGATATAAGAGCCCATGCACAGAGCAATATAAACTGCAGGGAAATCATCTGAAGATTAAAACCACTAATGATAAAGATATTACTGTTAGGCATAGTTTAATTTGTTGATAACTAAATCACCAGAGGCTTTTTACAGGCTGCTTGGAACCTAGCTATTGTGTACTGCACATTCAACCTCTGAGTGTACAGTGACACAAACAAATAAAAGCGATCATAACAGTTGAAATGTAGTTAGAGACACAATTGAGAACATCTGTATTGTAAGCAGAAATAAATTAGAAATACTGAAGTGTTTTGTAGCTGTGAAACTGAGGGATAAAAAAATAACCTACAGCACCTGGATTAAGCAGTTATAAATAATGTATAAAGGAAAAATCTCATTACCCCCTGTGTAAACTCCCCCCCAATGAAATATATTTTATGAATGTTGCATCACAGTAATAAATGCAGCATTTGTTTTCCCCATAAACTTTCCATTTCATGACTATAAGATAGTTTGAATTTGGAAATAATGGCCAGTGAATGTACTGTTTGCAGGATTAGGTTCCCTCAACAAGCAGCTTTGAGCTGACCTTCAGTTTTTTGGGCTAAAGAGCAGAGACTTACATAGGCTTAGCAGAACTCATCTTCGTGCCTACAAAGCTGTTGCAGTGTTGTACTGTACTTGCAACAGAACAATACTATATAAACAAATCCAATAGCACCACTAGAGAGTATTTAGACTCTGAGCCTTGAATGTTATAATTGCCTGATATCATGGAAGATTTTATGAGATTATACCAGATAAAGACTATATATGAACGTGGAAAGTTTTCCCTTTGTACAAACCCGGGTCTCATAGCACAGTGCTGTGCACTGCAGAATACACAGCTTCTACTTACATTAAAAAGATCAAGTGCTGCAGAAAAACCTAGGATGCTTCCTTTCAAGTTTCCAATTTTTCTTTACAAATATTCACAATTTTGTGTAAATTGCCAGGACTGATTCCTCTCTTGTGTTAGTTTTACACTAAGATAGCTTTTCTGAAGTACTCAACAGACTATTTCTAGATTTAAGCAGTGTATTACTGTCAAATTGCACCATTGACTTTTCTACTGAGAATACCTTGATTTCACACATATGCAAAGGGGTCCACTTCCTTATGATCCAGGGGAACAATCACCAATCCCCTTGGGAGATCTTGGGGTGATATGCAGTCGCCAAGCCACAGCATGGTAGAACTGGATAAGAATGGGTAGGGGAGGCTACAAAGGAAGTCAGCACCTAGAATCAAATTGAGACCTAACAGATTATAAATTAAAAGGATAAGAACTTCCCACTGGCTGAGAGAGATAAAATGTCACAAACATAAAAACATTATAAAGTTCGGTTTGAGTCTGGAGTGCTTTCCTTTTATGATTAATGATTGGGCTCAACCAGGATGAGAAAGGCAAAGCAAAGTTCCTCTTGAACTAGCTTAAAAATGCCACGGCTAAGGAAAAAAAATATAGTAACATCAATTTAAAAAAAAATAACAAAACAAAAAACCCTCTACTAAAATGTAAAGGTCAAGAAAGATTTGGGTGTTTTTAAATGCTGTCTTGAAGAAATTTCATAAAGGTTAAGATGTCATGTAGTTTCAGAGTTATGGGCACTGGAGGGGGGTCCTTGAGTGCCAGCTATTCCTCGGGCCACTCGGTGACTGTGAGCCGCAGTGACAGTGGACAGCGGGAGGCTGGCGGATCAGAAGCCATCACTGTGCCACTGGGGAAAACCCGTGCCTCGCTCCCCACAGAATGAAGAGCTGTGTGAATATTTCAGCATCCAAGATTCAGGCAGCATGTGTATAAAACACAAAGACATGCCTTAAATAACATTACAAGGGTCTAATTTAAATTGCCCAAAGCAAGGAAATGCAGAGTTCAGGCTCCTTAACTCAGTCCGCTGTGCCCAGGAGGAGCAGGAGGCCGAGCACGGCTGGTTGCTCAGAGCCGAGCGGGCTCCTGGCGGCAGCCCCCCATGAGCCATGGTCCAGCAGCAAGCAACGGTGTCACCCCTCGTGGCGCTGAGACCTCCAAGAGCCCACAGCTGGGCAGGGCACAACAGGGGCTGTGGAGCTGTAACTCTTATTTTTCCAGGTCTTAGAGATGACAGCAAGAAAGCCAGCACTACCATGAAAAGGCTGAGTGGGGGGACTGGACTCTTCTTCTGCCTGCACTCCGTCAAAGAACGACTTTGCAGTTCTTCTGCTGGCTCCTTCCTGCCCTTGGTCCCAGCTCACCTCTTCCACTCAGCGCCAGCCTGGCCCCCCTCCCTCGCACACCTCACTCAGGTTCCCCCAGCGCTCATCTGGCCCTTAGTCCCCACACAGAGCACTGCTGTTTCCTATGGACCAGAGCCACTGAAACCAGCGGCCTTTGTGGTTTGGTTTATTTTTTCCCCACTCTGATCTTTACGACTTTCAGACTTGAGCCTGCATACCTGGAGCCACAGCTACCTTCCTCTGCCTCACACCGTCCCCTTATCCCCCCTCAGATCCTGCCTGAAAGCCCATTTCACCTCACTTTCCACTTTTAGCTTGTTGGCTGACCACGTGGTCATGCTTAGTCTTTCAGAGCAACCTGGGGAGGGAAAAGCCAAACTGCCAATGCTGGATTCAGACAATCAGTGATTCCCCACCGGGGGCTGCAACCTGAAGCTTGTACATGGGAACTGCGGCTGTGTGGATGGCAGAGGACCCACTGCAGTTCCTCAGCAAATCTGTTTCAAAGACGTGACTTCCACTTGTAGACAAAAGGTGAACAAGGAAAAGGCGAACGATTTGCTGACTTACAATGACCAAACAGGGACCATGAAATAATACAGAAAGAATAAAAGCTTAGAAAATCTATCTTTTCTGGACAAATGTTAACAGGAGGGGAAAATTCCACAAATGTCAATTATTTCATGAACAAAAATAAAAGACTGAATGTTATCAAAACCCTTGTTCACTGCAAATGCATGGCCTTTCTCTAATTGGAGATTTAATTAACAAAACGATCTTTTAAGTTATATTAGCCTTCATCCTCCTTTCCCTATGTCTCCTTTTGCTTGTTTTCCTCCTTTCCTATATCCATCTGTTGCATGCTGCACACTCCCCGTGACAGATACTAAGAGGCCCGATTCCCAGCCCTCTATCTGGCAGCTTTGCACTGCTCAAGAGGAGTAAAGCAGAAGAAAAAACAGAGAAGTCCTCTGTTTCCCTGAGGGTTCCTTGAGCTGTGAGATCTTGCTCTAAGAGCCTTGCCCCTGGAGAAGCAGTGCAGCAAGACAAGAAAGACTTAGCACGACAAGAGAGATCTTCAGAAACCTGAATTGGGCTGCTCTAAACTGTGCTGGGACTGGAGCGGCCCCTTGCCAGTCCTAGGATGGGAAGAGGACAAAAACAGTCTAACCTTATTCCCAACCCTTCCCCAGTCAGCTACTAAGTGTAACACATTACAGCTGGAACTACCACTTGTCTTATTTACTCTCTGAAGGATGTCATGCAAAATTATAGTGCTGTTTAAAGAGTCACGAAAATAAAAAATAATAATATCACTAACACTTAACACAGAGTTTCTGTTTCCTTGGTTTACATAACTGCCTGTTTCCTCAAAAACTTCCTCCAGAAGTTACTTTTTTTTTCTGCTAGTCTAATATATAGAATTATTTCTCTGAAAAGCTGAAACGCTCTGCTTTAGGTAGTAAAACAAGATATTAGCCCAGTAAGTTTTAGAAACAGCGATGCAACCAACTAACTATTCTTTATAGAAAATAAAAACATCTTCATCATTCTCGGAGAAAACTGAACATTCGCATAGTTGAAATGATTTTTCACTGAGCGAACAAAGCCATTCTCTTTTGTGAGCTGTCTAACTTGTACACCAGGGTGGCAAAAGCCAGAAAAGCCTGGCTAGCGTGCACAGGCAAAGCTCCTCACAGCAGCACCTCCCCTCGTCCCCAGCCTCTGAGCACTCACTGCACGCTGCAGAGCCTCCAGGCCACTGGCTCACATAAGTGTAGCTTTATTTATAGTTTCTGTCAATAAAGAAGAGGTATTTGAACACGCTTGTCTTCCCCCCCCACCCCGTCTTACTCTTGCAGACACAGACGTATATGCATGCATAGGTATGCACACATACACACATGCACCCCTACCTTATACTTGAGTTTAGTGCTAAAATGATGTTAAAACACATTATTGAGGCATATTTTTCTATTTGAAATTGGCTAGATTTTCCCCTAACAGCTGCACACTAGCTTTTAATTAAATAATACCAGTTGCGCCTTATTTAACTAAGCCAGCACATCTTCCTTATGTTCGGGTATAATAATTTATTTTTATTAATGAATAAGTTTGTATTTCAATCTGTAGCTCTCTCTAGCTAAGAACACCTTCATGTCAGTGTAACATTGTATTTGCATGGGCAGGGGCATTTTTTTTTTGCCAGGTAAATCTTGGCCACATTTTCTGCAGGTTCAGTTTATGCCAACAAACTTGTCCCTGGAAAATGAATGCAGGGCAAGTTAAACTACTTGTGCCTTTAGCTCCCTGATTTGTTGCTGCAAATTTACAGGCTGCAAGCTGAAGGCCACCCTTCTATTCATGTGTCCCTTAAGAGCATAAATGGCAAGTAGGTTTGGAAGTCCCTATCTTTGTTGCTGATGTTATTTAATCAAAGAGGAGTTTTTCAGGGAAATTGAATAATCTATACGCTTGTGGATAGTGATAGATACCAATTTGCAATGGAAAGCCCACCAGAAGCTCAGCATCTGCAAAACATCCTATAAAGGAGCAAAAATAAAGGTACATTATCACTTTTGATACCTGTGAAAGGTCTAATGCAAGTGAAAGATAATGGGAGGGAGAACAACTCTTTTCTTTGAAACTACAAATCTTCTCTGCCTTTTCTAAGGACCTGGGAGATATTTTATTTTTACTTCATGTCTTTTACCTGTTCTTGCTACATTTGCCTTATGAAAGCTGCTAGCAAACAGTGAAAAAAGGCCAGTGAGTTGCAAATGGTCACAGAGCGGCTGCTCACACAGAGTCCTTCGGAGGTTTGGAAAACGCCCCGGTGAGCTGCACCTTTTCTACATCTCTCATGTACCTTGTTCCATCAGCAGTGCCATCTAGTCAAGTGAGATCTACATTATGAGCAGGAAATAGGACCTGTAAAATAAACAGGAGATGGGGATGTGTCTAGAAAGCTGTGCAACCCCCATGGGACTAGCCCAGCCGTGCTCCTGTGTGATTCATAATGAGAAAAAAGGGGCGCGCGCTTTCTGTGAAACCTGTAGCTGCTCTGTCCTTGGAGGTGGCAGGCAGCTTCTCTGCTGTATGCAATAAAGTGACTGTGCACAGTGTGCTACCCAGCCGAAAGAGACCCCTGGCTGGCATGGGTGGGTGAAGGAGGTGGAGAACGGAGGCTATTACATATCAACAGGCGATGTGCTATAAAATCCCAGCTGTGCAACAGCAGCAACAAGTCTCCATCATAGTTAGGACTGTAACTTTAAGACAGATAACATGTATGTATTTCCATCCAATACACAAAGAATTCTGCCATTTCTGAAAGAGCTGTGAAGATTTTCTCAGCCATTACACAATTTGTCTCCATGATATTATGCTTCCAGTGTCATGTACAGTACATCCTATCTGTCATCAAAGTCAGTCTCAACTGCTGCTTGACATGGCCCTAATCAAGATAGATACAAAACCCAGTAACAAAGGTACAGCTGCCCCAAAGCAAAGTTGACACAATTGGCTGGTACGTTTATTTAAATGGCTCGTATCTGTCCTGTTAGCACATTCCGAATCAAAGTCCACACTGTTTATTTTAAAATGAAATTCAGTCTCCCCTTTCTTCTTTGTTTATGAATATGTGCGTTTCTGACAACTGACAAAGGGCATGCCGAAGATTTATAGCATCCGCAGCTGGCTCTGTGCTGCAGAGGGACCTTCCCCCCATAGTTCTGGTCTTCGTGCCTCCACCACAGAAAACCACCCATCGAGCAGTCACAGCGAGAGCCTGGGCCCGCAGCGAGGACTGCTTGCCTTGCCCACCCTAGTCTTGTTTTTCCTTTCACTGCGGTGAATTTGCTGCATGTCAAAGCCTAGCAAAACTGTCCTAAGGGAGGCTACAGTCCTTACACAGGTGGAGTACACAGGAGCAGGAACAGTACTTGCATCAGCCTGCTTCATGCCCTGTTCAACAGCACCAGTTTCCCTGCCCACTAACTGACACCAGGCAAAATGGTCACATACTTTAGACGGGAGCAGAATTTGCTGCCCCATATGGGCTCCCTTTATTTATACCAGAGTAATTCCATTGACTTGATACCAATGTAACTTAGAAGAGCACCCACCTAGAGGCTCCTGCTTTTGCAAGCCCAAATCCCATTTCCTTTGCCAGGATGCTCTCCTGTACAGCAGTTGGAATAGAGCAAGGACAGACAGAACAGTCCCTGAACTGAAACACCCACAACCTTTGGCTCCAGATCAAAAATGTATAGTTTTTGGCCATTTTCAGTCAAAACGCTTCACAACTTTCCACCAATGGCATGACATGGGGATCTACATTGTTCAACAAGTTCACACTTTATCATTAGAAACTTGGTGTTCCAACCCGTGTGAGATGTGTAAAGCAGCATCAAATTCTCTTTCAAAAGCACACATACAAAGAGAGAAAGCTACACATTTACAGCGCTTACACGTCATGTCACATCACATTTTAGTTTACAGAAATCCTCACTAAGAACAGCAGCAGCAGAGTGGAGAAATAACTAAGTGAGCAGGTGAGAACTACACAGGAAAAGTCCTAGTGTAATTCTTGACTATTTCTAAGCACCCATGGTTAAAATACGCTTGGGTATGAGTCACGTCCTTTAGTAACTTCCTACTTGTAGCAAATAAGATTTGTGTTCTTTGCCTTTACTCTGCAGGATGTTCACTTATAAATCCAATAAACTGTAGCATCAGACAAAGAGACACTTGTTGCTTGGTTAGACATATGACCTGACAAAAGGTAAGGGAAGAGGGAAGAGGAAAAAAAAAACCAAAAAAACAAAACCAAAACCACTCCTCTCCACCCCCCCCCCCAAAAAAAACCCTAAGGAGAACAAAAGAAACATGCCAAGAGAAAATATGACACACACACTTTATACATGTTTAATTTCTGTTGTTTTGGTTGGAAAACAGCTGCAGGTGTCCTCTAATTATATCACCATTTTCACAAATATCAACTGTCATATTTAATTTGTTACATTTACCATCCAGCCTCCTCTAACAGCACACTTCTTTCATTACGCATTTAGTGCCAGTTTCTAACGTTCAAGCTAACTTTCAAGCTAGTCAATTAATGCATTATTTACAAGTGAAATGTTATTAAAAACAGATTCTTAATTTACTAATGATTTAGTAGACCCCAGGCAATATTCCAATTTGTTTTTATTGAAATTGGAAGAACACTTAGAACAAAGGGGAAAGTAATGTCAAGGATATTTTGGCCTATTCATCTGTGCTGTAGTTTCTGTGGTATTATGTCTACCCCTACATCTTCCCTCCCTTTTTTATATTGTATTTTTAATACATAACCTAACCAGTTGCAGCATGATTGAGGGGAAAGGTCTATGAAAAATGAAAAACAGCACAAACACTATTGTGAGTTTTGTTTTTAAAAAGCACCAGGCAGTCTGGAATGACTCAATACACATGTTCACCATACAATACAGCATATTTTGATTTACAGCGCTGTTCTAGCAGCACAGCAGGTTAAGAAGGTTAGAAGTCAAGGGAAATTAAATGTTATTAGCATTCCACCGTTGTTGTGCTGTACAAAAGTGAGTATGTAACTTTTCAAATGTGTTTTTAAACTCAAATTTGTTTGAGGCTTTTAGCTTATCAGAAACTTTTATGAGCATGTGTGTGCTCTTTTGTCCTTCCCATTTTGTGGTCCTTTTCCTCTCCTATCTGCGCCTGTTCAGGATGCTTCATTAGAGACTAATTCCACTCCTACCTTCTCTACTTGCCAAACTGCAACCACCTACAATAACACTGCTGTCATTAAAATGTTGACATTCACTGTTTAGGGACACTTAATACAGGAAATATCTGCAATTCAGTGGCAATGCTAATCAGTTGCAAACACTAAACATCAACATTTGAACGGTGACAATGACAGCTTCAAGATACTTACTACTTTGTGTTTGGTTTCACGTGAGAATAAACAAAACCAAAGCAGGAACTCACAATCAGGGGTGTATGTTACTCCCACAGGGTGGTTTCCAACTACAGGTATGCCTGAACTGTGCAGCTCCAGTCTGGCTTTAGAGGCAATGTGGGGGATGCCTCGATACAGGGTTCTGGCCCTCACGCACCTGTGATGATCCAGCTCAGACCCAGGTGTGCACCTCTTCACTGGGGCATCTACATGCAGGTACAGAGTTCTGCATAGGGGATGTCTGATTTAGACCCAGGTCTCTGATCTGCTGCTTTGGTAGCTCCAGGGATATTGGTGAGGCTAATGAGGAAGCCTGGGTGTTTTCAGAGAGCAGATAGGGCCCCAGGTCTGGTTGTTTCTATTCACATAAAGCCTGTGTCAGAAGAAACTTTGGATCTGTGGGCAAATGCTACCACACCTAGCTAAATGAGAGCTAACCCAGACAGGTCTACACATCTACAGTCTCCCTTAAAGCAACAGGTAGGCAAAGCTGAAACCTCTCTGTGCCTCAGGTGGTCATTTGTAAAATATGAATAACAGTGCTTCTTTACCTCCCAAAGCTGTTACAAAGATAAATTCAGTAAATATCTGGGAGGATCTTGTTTATGATGGCAATAGGACTCAGAGATGAGGCAGGTGGATCTATACCGTTCCCTACAAAGCCCTGGTGTGTCTGGAAAATCCCTGCATCCTTCTGTATTGTTCACCTCTTAGGTTTGTGTGTGTGAAGCTGGATGTGCCAGGCTGACACCTTTACCAACACTGCCATGACCATGGCAATCCCAACTCAAACACAGAGTGCTCTAGGTCCCTGTAGGCTTCTGGGGGCTCAGCACAGCACCAGTTTCAATGTGCAGGGTGACAGGCTGGCTGTGCACAGTCCTCCTGAATGCCCTATGCCTAATCCTTCTGCTGTCTTAGTCCCCAACCACCTGAGGTCCATTCCCTGATGAAGGGTCATGCAAAACTATGGCCATTATCAGAGCATTGACCCTTGTGTACCTCGGGAAGAGCTGCCAATGACAGCAAAATGCTGACCTGACCCACCTCTAGCAGCTGATTCGGAAGAGGGAGAAGAACACAGTGCTAGCATCAACCAAGTTAGCTTAGCTTAGCTGGTGGAGGTGGGGGCTTTGGGTTTACAGATCCATGCTCTCACTCTTGCTGATGAGCCGTTGTGCTGGATCATTGCAGAAGAATTCATCAGAAAGTTTCAGACTTTGCAAACTAATGCTGTGTTTATTCAACTTCCCAATCATTTCTCTGTACTATCTGTGTTTCACATACCGTGAAACTGCACTGCACTGCGCAATTGAATTAGTTGTACAGTGACTCAAAGGCATTAAACAGTGACTTTGATATTTTAAGTACTGTCTAGAAGAGATTTTTAATTCCTTCCTCATAATGAAACAAGCAACACAAGGAAAAAAAACCCCACAGTTACACAACCTGAAACATTGATTTTCTTTTCCATCCTGGGTAGACCCCTCTGACATAGCAAAACAAAACAAAACAAAATCCTTAAAGCATTCAGCTTGCTTAGTAGCAGGATAAAAATAAAACAAGCATTGATACATAATTTTAATGCCACCCAGCAAGAAAGACCCTGTTCTTATGTCCACCTTGTAAGATTGTGTTAGTTAATAGGAAGGTCAGTCTTATGGGAACTTTCCAGATGCTGTTGAGTCTATGGGTGTACATGTCTATCCTTCAGCTGCAGCTGTATTTGCTGAAATGGCTACCGCCCCCAGATATGGGTCTGGTTAGCAAAGCGTGGTATTTGAATTGTTTAGGGTAATCCAATTCATTGTGATTGAAACCGGTTAGGGAGTGCCCACACAAAGGGTTTAGCTGAGAGCTTGGAAGGAGATGCTAACCTTTGGCAGAGGAATGGTGAGAAGCTGCTGGAAAGAAGAAAAGCCCCACTGCTGACACACCTACAGCTGGAAGAGAATCCACATCTATGCCTGAAACCCCTGCTAGCACCTCTGGAAAGGAGGCAAGGAGGAAAGAAGAGGGCTCTGCTTCCCTCGATCCTAGTCAGCAGTATCTCCAGGACGCTGAAGCAAACAGCTGCTGCGTGGACCATGGGACTGAGGTGGGCTCTGAAATGCCACCATCACCCCATAGACAGAGAAAGGACCCGCTGCCACTACTGCCAGATCCGCAATGAAGAAGAGCCAGTTCTGCCCTAACAAAACAAGACTCTCCAGACGGGTTCTTGCTGGAGATTGTACTGGAAGAGGGGGGGGCGGAAGAGGGAAAAGTGAGTGAAGAAATGCTGCAAAATTATTGGCATTAGCTGCTAACAGCACAGGGCCAGGCACCTAAGTGATGACTCACATCTGACAATAAATACATGAATAGTTGTTGAAAGCTTGTTTGACTTTCACAAAGGGGTTTAAGCAAACATTTGTTTGCTCATTAGTCTTGAGCAACACTTTTATGGCAGGAGATGCATTAAACCTTAACATATATCTGCAACCAAGATATTTGGTTGTTTTACAGATTAAGACACAAAGCAATGCACACTGTTTACACAGAATGGCCTTGAAATACCTGTAATGGAGTGAGATACAGTTATTAGACATTGGCACTGTGAATCTTCATTCTCTTGAAGGTTAGTTGGGATGCCATGTCTTTGAAGATAAAGCCTTAAAGGGCCCTGTTCTGCTGCTGCTTATGTGCCTGCATCAGCTTTCACATTCCCTGACTAGTTTTAAAAAGCAGACAAATGAAGTGTGTTTCATGAATTAAATTATACTAGTGTATTGGAAAGTCATTCCATATTACACCTGGTGCTGTGGAGTGAGCACTGCCACTCACAAATTCCTCAAGACAGATCACAGTACAGATAGCTCTGTTTTGTATTTGACAAATATAATCCATGTAGGAAGCCCCTTTCCCCATATATCCCAAGCTGACACTGCCACAGCAACAACAATTTTGTGTATTAAGAGATTGCTATGGTAGCAGATTGCTTGGACAATATGCACATATCAGGCTCTGGAAGGGGTGTGCGGGGGAGGGGGGGGGCAATGTCATCTTTATAGCCCTTTTGTGCTCACTTGAGGCTGGGGCAGCTGCCTGCTGGTCAGTCTGCTGCCATAAGGTAGAGCAGCTGCTGGGCTGCTCTAAATGCAATGGCAATCTATGACTCCAGGGAATTCTTATGGCAGCTGGAAACCAGGAAATCTCATCATGTTTCTTCTGGTAGTTGCAGGAAGAGGGCAAGTCTGAAGTCATTAAGAAATCCCTCCTTTAGAACTGCTTTGCAAGAATTATGCAATATAAGGTGGTTCCAACAAAAAAAAGAATCTGGCACTCTATTTTTTTTTTAAATGTACAAGGAAGACTGGGAAGATATTGCGGCCAAATCCTCACTGATGTAACACTGACTTCAGTGTAATGGTCCTGACTTACACCTATCAAGACATAACTATCCTCAGGTGAACAAGTACATTTAGCCTCCTCTCTGGGTAGCTTTTCTTCCCTGTGAGCATTGCTGCATAGTGTAATGTTAGATGTGACTAGGGTCAGCTCTAACATAGTCACAGACCTGAGGTCTCCAATTTATGTGCCTCTGCATCTTCACCTCATCTCACCAAGTGATAACATAAAAGGTTATGACGTGCAAAGCAAAAAGCCCAAGTTGTTAACTTCCTGAACTTGAAAAATATTACATTCCTAAAATTATCATAAGCACAACATACTCAATGTCCTATACAGCTGATACAAATGAAAGATGGCATGTAAATATTTGACAATATACTGGCATTATTATCATAATAACCGTATGCACGTATTTTGTAAGACAATGAAGGTTGTGCATTACTTGACTTGGTATAATTCATCTCAGTATTTTAGACATACAGTAGAGAAGCTGGAGAAAGCTGTTGTTCTGAGAGAAATAATGACCAGCATCTTTCAATACCCCTATGCACCCAGTGCAGTGAAATGCATTTTGTCATTGAAGCTGTTAGATATTGACTGACAATACCTTCTACTTCTCTCTGCCTTTCTAGATAGAAAAATTGTTAAATCACAGTCCACAATGACTATATTCTCCTGTGAGCCTGGTATAGACAAAAACAGGTGTGGAAGAGAGATCTGGTCACACTGTATGTCCTGCTGACTTCACTAACATCAAGATGCAGGGTGGCTGCAAACCTTTTGGTGAGCAAGCGCAAGAAATTCCACAGAATAAGAATTTTTGCCACGAGAATATTTCTAGGTGGTGTAAACCAGATGTTCAATCTGGTGTTATATGCTGTGGAAACACAGAAGTTTCACTCAAGAGTTCACAGCATCAGTTAGCGGCAATACTTCCCATCAGTGCTGTGTTACAAGGACTATCTTTAATGGGCCATATAGACTTCAGAAGACTTGGGACTACAAATTCGTTTGTAGCTTTTTTTGTACTGTAGCTGCTAGAGCTAATTCTATACTTCAGAAAGCACAGGGAACAATACGTGATACTCACAGAAGAGCTTAAACAAGAGCTCTCTCTTTTCCACACTTAATGCAATTGTAAAAGTGAAAGTTTCAAAAGTAGACCATTCTGGAAAGAATTTCTGCCCATTACAGAAATAAATAAAAAAGCTCTTACATTCTGTTTTCTACCTTCTCACCATGTGCAGCACCACTCTCTCTCATCATCTTCTACCAGACCTCCGATTCCTCCTTCTTCATGATATTTCCTTGCCTCTAACTTTCTCCAGAGGTGATCCCAAGCCAAGCTGCAGAACTGAATAGCCCTGAATTTGATAAGAATGGATTTTCATTCAAATATTATCACATGGGCCACTTCAGCTTTGCTCTTGCAAACTTGACAGCCAACTCCAGAACTCCAGTAAGCTCAACCTTTGACTCTACATTTCCTGACTGGACAATAATGTTTCTTGACCTTTAATGATGCTGCTGTAGATACTCAATAGATTTGGCAGCCCTTCCTCAGGTCTCTTCATGCCTGGCAGTTAAACCCTACACGTGCTTGGGCATGAATTCTATACAGAGGTGCAAAGCCTGAAGATACAAGAATCTCAAATTCACTCCTAGTCAGCACTTGGTAGGAGAGCTGATAACCATGCAATTGACTTCAGCACCAGAGAGAATTGGGATTTGTTGGTTGGAAGAAATTGAGCGGTATAGGAGAAGATTGCAAGGAGAAACTCTTGAAGTAGGAGGACAGAACTCAGAATTTATTGTATCATTACAAGAAGAGGAGGATGTTAGGCAGCTAGCAGAGTAGTTTTGTGGGAGAGCCTGAAACTTGGAAAAGACAACAGCTCAGAAAAATGCAAATTCTTTGCTGAAGGAAGGGGAGCCCAAACCATGGAGTTCATCTGAAGATCTGAACTTTTCCTGAGGGTGTTTGGATGCAAGATGTTTGCCTCATCCCCCTTGCTTTTCTGACTTAAAAAGCATTCATGCTTCATTAAAAAAAAAAAAAAAAGTGTCCAGCCTGGCCCTACTAGAAGCAGATTCTCAAATGCATACCTTAAAAGCTGAAATGGCAATGTTTAGAAAGAGTCTGAGGAGGCTGCAGGCATGTCTCAGCAGAGACCAGTACAGGGTCTTAGCAAGCCTGAGCTCTGTGAAGCACTGTAGGAGGGCAAGAAGGCAAGCTATGAGATGGTCAGGCAGTGTACCAAGTTCACTTTGCTACACCCACTTACTTGCCATTTTCTTTGAAACTCAAGAGTTTCAGGAGGAAAGGACTAATAGCTGAAGTGGGGAACTCAGTCATCCAAACAGGGTAATGGCCTCCTCCACTGGACTGTCATTCTTTTCTTTTCAGTTTTGATGCCATTTAGCATTTAAACAGGTGGCATTTGAGTGGAATCAGTTTCCCCAAATGCTTTACCTTATACACTGAGTACCAAAAGTTATTTCAAGGTCTGCGTTGCTATGTGATTGCAGAAACAGCAGTACAGGGAGAAATGTCACCAATAAGAGCCTCTGGAAAACAGAAAACATTTAGCTGTTGTGCGATTACTTTTCTTTTTCTGTTTTCATTGTTTAGAAACATATAAAACGACTGTAGCTTATATCTACACTTTTGATAGGTTGCATGACTCACACTGTGATTACAGCAAAAATACCAAAGAGGGAAAACATACATAACCCATGGTTAGGATTAAACACGGGTCGCAAATAATCAGTGTTTACAGCACATTTAACCTGGGTGCAGTACAGTTTGTCCAGATTTTATTTAATGCTGAATATCCAGTGTTGTGTTTGGAGTAGTAAGCACACCACGGACATCAACAAGGACAAGACTCGCCTCCTGAATGCCAAACGGAGTTTTGCTGAACTCAACAGTCTGGAAGTTCACAAAACAAGAAACATTTCTTGCCATAATTAAACTGCAAAAGCATTTGCTTGAAAAAAAAAAAGTTTTAATTACAATTGGCTTTTCCAATCCCAGTGCTGGAGGCAGTTGTCTTACTGAAAATTGATGTCCTTCACGGCACTGGCAATAGACAAACCCAGTGGAAAAGCCTGTAAACAAGTTTCTAGGCAAATTTAATATTGGTTTAACCACTGGAGAAAGCATTTTGGTTGTTACCCTATTATTAAAACAGGTTGGAAATAGATTCACACACTCTCTTCTGCTGAGTTGTCATATGGTTGGCATCACAAACAACATCATTTTTCAGCAACATGGCCACCTCCAGCACTAAGCACACAAATGCCAATTGTATCCGAAAACTGCTTTTCAGTTCTACTGCCCATATGAACATTTCCTAGTTTGTGATGAAAGACAATTCTTTTCTAAAGAACAATGAAACTATTGGTCTGAACTAAAGAAATGAAGCTGGGAACCAGCTTTTCAGCTCCATTTGAATTGTCCAAGACTGCTGGGTGCTTACTGTTAGGCAGATTTCAGCCCCATTCGAAGGCATGAACATTAGCAACACTCCCTGCAGCACATCAAAGAACCTGCGTCTGGGTAGGGTTGATCAGCGTTTACACTGTGTTGACTGCGTTGCCAGCTCCAGAAGTACACCAACAAATGTTGCGGCTAAACTACGTGTACTCTGCAGCACAGTACGTGAGCCACAGAGACACGTCAGGCACTCTGGATGCCAACACTGAGTAAAACCGTTTCCATACCCTGGGATCCTGAAAGAGGGTCTGAAAAAAAGGCCTGGAGTCTATGACTGAACTCTGCTCTGCATCACTGAGTGGGCTCACCACAAGATTGTCGATCTCAATATACATTTCGTATATCACCAATATTAAAGAAAAACATTATTAGGTCTTCTGTGGTATCCAGCTGTGGGATTCTAGATGCTGACCAGAGTAAAGACGGGTGTCAACTTTCATCTTTACATATGCACCTTTCCTCACTCTGCTAGAGATCTAATCAAGACTGAAATAAATAAAGCATGATTCAATACATTAGATACTTATGCATCTGATGCAGCCTGACTAATTAATTGAACCAGGTGAAGTGGTTTGCAGATAGGGAGACTCTTCCCGGCACTCCCTTTGGCTGCCCTCTCCATGGGGCTGCGTTTGGTGGCTCTCTGATGGCATGTACTGAGCACACAGAGCTGACTGCGGGTTCATTGTATAAAGGAGCCCTGTGTGCACCGCAGACTATGAGGAAGGGCAGAAAGGCCTGGCAGACCCTTAACCTCATTTCCACATGTTCGCCATGCTGTTACCTCCCATCTCTTCTTCACCACACTCCAGATGCAGAGTCCCTCCCCTGCGGTAGCACTGCAGAGGCTCCACGGTCCAGCTGATGAGTTACTGTGCTGGGGGAGCCAATGCCACTGATGTCTCAAGTCAACCCTTTGCCCAAAGGACAGGTAAGTGATGGATATGGGCACTGCAAACTCCCACCAGAAGCACTATATGCAGCCTACAAGTGGAGAGACTTTCCAGCAGATAAGACATCATTCATTAGGTAGCAGCTACAGCCTCTCTTGAGGGTGGGTGTCAGCTTTGGTGCTAACTGTGACTGGGGGCTGTGATGCAATCTTTGGCCATCAATGCAAAAAACAAAACAAAACAAAAATCATTATAATCTTTTACGCTGACTACTGGGGCAGTGGCAGGTAACTGTGATGCTTTTGGCCTTGCCCATGGTGTATAACATAAAACATACAGTGTAAATATATCGACTCTTTGACTTTTTAAAATGAATTTGCTCAAATGATGCTTTCACAAATTAGGAAACAACAGTTTTACTGATAAAAATTCCTGCAGAGCACATTTCCAAATGAGACCCACACATAAGGATTTATCCAATCTGGCAATGGAAGCAGTTGTACCTGAGTTACCTGACCAGTCACAATGGAGCAATCTGATAATGTGATGGATTAAAATTTCTTAGAAGGTGTTTGGCTGAACAAATGTGAATGGCAGAAAGATGCAAGGCAATGTGATCAGCTCACACACATGCTCTGTGAAACAAACAAATAAATAAATAATTCATGACTGAGTCGTAATCTCACTACTGATCTGGGCTGGATTTAGGCCAGTACTATAGCCTAAAACTGCCCTACTTTGGGAGAGAATCAAAGAGGTGAGGCCTCTGTGTCCTCTTACCAACCCCTTGGGATACTAGCCTCCCCTTTTAAAATTTTATATATGTTTTAGAGAAATGCAGTGCCTAGAGTCTAATATACACAAACAGTTCTGAAGTAACATAACAGCAAGGGTGTTTGATAGAAGGAAAAAACAACAAAACAACACCCCCCAAAACAAAACAAAAAAAGAGTTTAAGTAAGGAAGCAGGTTTCACTTGTGAGCTTCCAGGGTTCACTGTAAACAGCAAAACAGAAAGAATATAAGAAATATATCTTAGATTACACCCTCAGCTGATGTAAGTAGGTACAACATCTTTGCCACTCCAGTTCCTAATTCAGAAGATAATCTCTGCCACATCTTTAGAGTGTTCTTACAATATCCCAGTGTTATTTTAAACATCTTAATTTACACACTTCTCCATGTCACTTTTGGGTTTGCCACAAACACCAGAATTTCTGACCAGAATTTATACCCAGCATTTCTACAGCACAGAAAATCTGGACCTGGGATGGCTCCTAACTGCCTGTATTTGAACTTCATTGTTTAAACAACTTAGACTGGACTAAAAACATAGCCTGAAAATCACTGGAGGGGTTCTGCGGCACTGGAAGAGTCGTGGCCCCTTCTCCCTTGATACTCGGACGCAATTTATACAGTCTATTTTACTCTTGGAAAGACTCACAGATGGTCTGCACGATACCCCATATTGTTTTTATGATAAATGGATATCGTGGTTCCGCTATGGTAAATGATCTACTGCTTCCAAGGACAGAAGAGTTTCTGTTAGGCGCAGCTACTACTCAGACTTTTTCCGCTTTCCTTCATCTCCTTTGTTTTAGTTTTGATTTCTTTTCTCTTTTTCTGCCTTGGTTTATTCCATGATCTTATCATTGCAGAGCTGTTTGGATCTCATATTTCTAAGGATTCCATTACTTCTTGTTTTGTAGATAATTTATTGCAATCTTTATACTTGAAAATATGCAAAAGCAGCTTTTAGACTTTTGGGTCATTCTTCACTGTGGCTTTGAGACCAAAACTATCTCATCACACAGTGAGTCACCAGCCCCATCTCCCTGAATACCTCCACTGGGCCTTGAGGCCCTAGTTTGTTTCTAGTTTAGTGGCTTTCACATGGCCATAGAGAAAGCAGAAATGTTTTGGGGGTGGAGAGGCAGCCTCTGGCAGCTTTTCACTTAGGCGCATATGACTCCTCAAAGGGAAAGCAACAGAAAACCATGCATTAAGCCCAAGGGAAGAGGCAATTCACCAGGATCAGAACCAAAAAGCCTGGCACAGTCTGGCTCATGAGCAAGCACAACAAGTAATAAACCTGACAAAAATTTTAAAGCTCCTTCATCTTTACTGAGGAAGGAGATAGGGGTAATAATGGCTTTGTTCTTTCAAGCAGAATTCATCCCTCATTGCATTAAGAAACATAACTCTGTCAATCACTAGGTGCGTTTTTCCAAAGGCTGAAGATGCCCAGTAAAACAAGGGAAAGTCAGATATGGACAAGCCAGAGCCTTTTCCCTCCTCCTTCAGGTGCCGGTGGAGCAATTCTTTGCCCGAAGAAGCCCCCCATGCCCCCCCCACAGAACATGACCGCGGGAGCCCCTGCCCCAGCAGCGCTACGCAAGCTTGGCCATAATCCAAAGATTCGCACCCATCCTGCTCACCCATGGGACTCGGTACGGCCCGCAGCCCAGCACTGCCATGACGACTGTGGCACAACACGCGAGAGGTGCCGATTTTGTCATTCCTGCCTAGGATCAGAAGTGCCCACGAAGTCTGCCAAAAGCAAATGAAGACTTGGCACAGCCCAGGGAGAGCGGAAGTTTATATGAATCACATCTTTATTTGTGAGAAGTTTGAGGAAGAACATGATGTCAGGTTAAAACATGCTCCGAAAGGAATGTAGCTTGCAGGACTAAACTGAAATTAATGTATGCCTCTGCCAACGCTGCTGCCGTTCCCAGCTCGTGTGACTGGAAAAGTAAGGACAGTTCTAGAAATTCAAAACTACAGTTCAAATGCCACCAACATAAATTGTGTTATACATATGGGAGAAATAAGAAGGATGAATATTCAGAAATGTAAGGAATTCATAATCACATTTTAACTCTGATTTTACACATTTTTTCAAATGACATTCAGACCACAAGATGCTCATACTGTTATTAATAAGCAGTAAAGATCCAGAAAAGAGCCATCATCTTAAATTATTTCTACTACATCTCACAGGAATTTCACAGGTCAGGAGAGCTCCTATAGCTGCTGCCATCTTATCTACTGGTAACTAAGAACACTTGATGTTATTTTAAGGATAATTTGTTCAAAATAGTTGCAGAGAGAAAGACAGAAGATGCTAGGGAAAGTATTTGAGATTACTCTGTAAGAAAGTGACCAAAAGGGGAGGGAGGAAGAGCTTTCTCTTCATGAGAGATAATATTGTTTTCTCACTCTATTAAAGTTTTTGTTCAAAGATAAAAGAAAGCATCCCTTTCTCAAATACTGTAACAGCATCACCCGACACATGTGCAGGATAGTACACATTTAGTCCTCTACAGTGAAAAGAACCTGGGATAGGTGCATGAGAGTTACTTTTCCTATCTTTTTCTGTCATCCAATAACAAAGGAAAATTCAGGTGATGAAATCCCAGTCCAGGTATTTTCTGTACAAAACACTATCTTATTAAGTAAAAGTTGGTGCCATTTTTTCTTTTTTAAAAAAGAAAAGAGTCTGCAAAGCATTGGTTTTGAACTGCTTGCATGAGAACATGGAGTGTCCCTTTCCTAAATTTGTCCGCATCCCACTTTGAAAAGGCTGATGTGGGAACAATCCCTAGAAAGAAGAGACTGTCTTTCATTTTGCCCATAAATGGAACTGATGCCTGGCGCTGTATTATGTGGAATGTGCATGGGATCCTACTTAAACAGCACTGAGCACAAACTCCCAGTGTTTGCGAGCTCAGCTGAAAGTGAGCTCTGCTCAGAGCGGATGTTTCTCTTCTGTATGTAATGCTGTGAGAATGGCAATCGCATTAGTAATTTTACATCACAGCAGACTGGTACTGCATTAAAACTTTTCTGACACAGAAAACAGTCCTGGGATAAGGTGGTGTGCAGGATGTCTTTCAGAAAAGCACCATTTATTCTCTAGCCCCTTCTTTTTACAGATGATTTACTGAACTTATCATGCAGCAAGAGCTGAATGGCACATTAACAGGAGCTTTCATAACACAAAAGCCTCACTTGGTTGAATACTGAAGCTACTAGTCTGAGAGGATCTATTCCCAGAAAATCATAGTTATCTTTTCTTCTACAGAAAACTGTCTAATTTTTCAGAGACCTTGGATTCAATTCTGACTTTGCTTACATCAGCTTTGCCTATTTGACCTCAATCCCAGTTTGCACCAATATCTCTGAAAGGCTCATTCTCTCACTTACATTGTATTTCAGCACAGTAGGTGATTTAAACTTCTTCTGATACGATATAGATATGTCTTAGCAGATGCTGCAACACACTCTGCTACATTTCTTATAGCTGCACCATTGTTCCTCCTAAAGTACAGCATCTACAGTAGGACCATCTAAATAACTAGCACTCTTTCTTTAACATACCTTTTGACTGGCACATACGTGTCAAGATGCAGCTTTCATCCCAAGTTCCTTTTATCTTTGCACCCTCAACTAAGGAGCTAGGACACTAGGAGAGGCCCCCTTCCACCATGATCCTCTCACACAGGCACAAGCTGTAGGGGAACTAGTCCTTTACTAAACAAACTTGCACATCATCAAACCCTCCTGGGTGCTACTCCAGGTTACCCTGGAAGGCACCAGTGTAGCTATCACAAAATAGGGTAATATAAAATGGAGGTTGGAGAACAGCTTCAAGCAATCAAGGCTTTTTTTTCCCATTCTAATCCTCCTTAAATTGCTGCACAGGTGTTACAGTGAATGGGTTACAGCTACTCTGGCTTGCCCTCCTCCAGTGAACTATACCCTTTCCTGCAGCGCACCTGGGCTCGCAGCAGTTGAGCACATAAAACCTCTTGTGGAAACTCCCAGCAAACAAACACTGTATACAGTAATCCAGAAGGAATAAACCTAACAGTTACTGCTTGATATTTGAACATCGTTTAATGAGTGCCCAGAATTCATCTGTAAATGCACATTGTTAATTTAGGGCCTGCTATTCATTAATTAGAGGCTTAGTGGCAAGTGCCATTGAGCTATCTGCAATGTTTAAGGTTACATCAAGCCCTAGTAAATGGCTTGCTGATAACAAGATGCATCCATCTTCATTACTTGGCCACTCCTGTCTGAGTTTGCTCTGCTTCCTGTAAGGGCTATGTCACTTGGAACTGAAGAATTAAACTTTTATCCAAACCAGATTCTGCACTTTCACCTCTTTTTATTCCTTGAGTACTTCCAATTTATTTTACTTAAATGACATCGGATTACCTAACATGGAGAGGAGCAGTAACTTAACCTAAAACAGTCTGCAGATCTTTAGTTCTGGGACAGAGTGTTGCAGTGGGTTAACATTTATAGAAACCATTACGTTTATATTTCATCTGATATTGGTCTCACTGTAAAGAAATAGTTTCTCATTTTTCTTCTCATAAGGTTACAGCTTAGATAGGATAAAAAAACAGAGGAATACAGGAAATTAATTTTAAATCTGGAGAATAAATATCCCTTTTTGTTAAAGTTTACTTTTGCAATGTTACACTTTAAAAATGTATATCATTCAAGGCAACCATAATTCAAGTGAAATAATTCACAAACAGCATAAAGACATTTCCATGCAAATCTTCAACTATACACATGTGACTGCGTCTGTTCATCCAGGGCAATATCAGTGCAGCTAGTCTTTCCCTAGCTTCTACTAAACATGCTCTACTTTGAGCAATATTGCTACTGCTGGGGTCTACGGAGATGTTGGTGAATCTAATCACTAACTTCCTAAACTCATTGTTTTCCCTTTAAACTACAGGTATGAGAACTTAAAATAAGAAACCATCCTCCTTTGGCAGATGGTCTCTTTAAGTACTTGCTACTAGACACATGTAATGCTCCCTGGCATATTGGTTTAACACATTAGGGTGCTCACAGGTACAGCCTACTGCTCTCCTGAACCACAGTTCAATCCGAAGCGTCGCTGCTTGGGATAGGTAAGTGTGGAAGGTGCCTTTCTGGGTGTTGATACTCAGACTGCGAGTGTATGTGGGAGGGAAGGGCAGGAGGAAGGGATGCCTGTTGGAAGGATGGTTCAAGGAAGGGCACCAGAAAACCTTTGTGCCATCGAGTTGACACACTGATCACAGAGTGACACTACCGATAGCGGGCTGCACCATGGGAAAGTCTCCCAGGCGCTATCGCGTGGTGTGCGTGCTGTTGGCTGGTTCAGAAAATATAAATACCTTCTCACCCGCAAGCAAGTAGAGGAGATGTCAGCTGAGGTGTGCAGATGGCAGCTGTACGCCCAACGCAGCGCTGAACTTGCTGGGCGAGGTTTGGGATGTGAGGAGCGCACGGGGAACCCTGTAGGTGCTATACTATGGTGGAGAAAACCCCCTTGCCACTGCCATCTACACACAGATGACATGCACAGCTATCAAATGGTAGTGAATAGCAACTTTTACATTTGCAATCAAATTCCAGAAGGGTTAGTTGTACTCATGTATCATTCTTCCATTAGCCTGCATCTTTGTTAGATACTAAATGAGAAAATAAAACTGAAAGGGTGGGGAGAAAAGACAAAGCAGACATAAAGCTGGCTTTGTAACATTTAGACACAGAGTTATCTACATTATCCATGATTGAAACAGACAGTCTTAAGTCGAGTATTTCTTAAATTTACCAGAAGGATGAGCTGGACTCTTGAGGTAAGTGCTCTTTGAAGCTAATGTGCTACTGTACAAAGAAAGCTTTTTTTCCTTTGAAAAGATAAAGCTAATATTGTGGTGGCGCAGGCTACAATGCTGCCACTGAAATGGAGGTCAAAGCTGAAGGTTCTTTGCTAGCAGAAAGCTAGATAGAGGTATTTTAATTTTTTCTTATTATTATTCAAACAAAAATTCTGTTCTAGCATCCTAAGCTATATATGAAGGTCTCTGGTTAGGAAATCACTCATCTGTCCAATGTCTATTATTCAATATTACATTAAAAAAAATCAGGGGAAGAAGAAGAAAAAACTTTGGGCATCCTCAGGTCAAGGCGATTTTTAAAAAGGTTAAAAGCTGTTCAGAAGGGTTATAGTATCCATAAAGGCAAATGAGATTATATTTAAAGACTGATGGAGAAAAAGCAATAATTGAGATAAAATGCTACTGTCTCAAAAAGGTTTAGACTGAGGAAATGCTGATATTAAAGCAAAGAAATTGAAAGACTTACAGATCAGCCATCACATCAAAGACAGCAGAGTATTTCATTAAATTTGCAACAATTATGTTTACTTTTAATGTTTACTAGGTTTTTTACTTTCTTCCATCATTGTTCAGTTAAATATTTTTGTAATAACTTAGGGAATATTGTGATTGTATGTCTCCAACCACCAGCTGTCAACTACTGACCTCTCTGTTCCCTGCATCTGCAACGTTGCAAGCCTTTGTCCTGGAAAGAGTTATGATGTTTCAATCAAATACATTGTGAAGTTACAAAACCCATAACACGATCTGGATAATGACTGCCTGGATACACTTATAAAATATATTTTAGAACCCCCCAGGGGAACAGATAAAAAAAAAATCATAAACATTGCTCTCTGCTGTTTGCCACTAATTGAATGACTGCTCATTGCACAAGATGAGTGTTGAATGTGAAGCCTACTGTTAAGGTGTATGGTAAATAAATTGCACAGAAGTCCAAAAACACAAAATAGCTGGGTCCAAACATCATTGTGGTCCTGAAACACAAGTCAAAAAGTGTCCTGAGTGCTGAGCTGGGCACAGGATCTCTGCTTAGCCCACATAACTTTGGCATAGCAGCCTATTGAGAAATTACTGTTTGGATTTCAAACTCTGCCCTTTTCCATGCTGTGACTTTTACCCAAGATTTACTAAGTCTCAGAGGCTGTAGTAATTATTGCCAATGGCAGTTGTGATAGATAATTGTGTCATAACCAGCCAAAAATCTCAGCAATAGCCACGGAAGAACTGTATTTGTCTTTTCTGTCTGTGGTTCAGGAGCTTGTTCATGTACTGGGACACCTACATTCTCCTGATAGACCCAATCTTAAAACTCATAAATACCTCTTAAAAACTCAGACATAGGTCAAGTAGGTTGCCTAGATTATAAATTCCCAAACTGTAGCACACCAGCCAGTTCAAAGTGGTGTATGATTTGGCAGACAGATAAAAGCTTTTTGCCCCCTCCCTCCATGCCAATGCCAATGGTGCCCTGCTCAGCCATTGCTAGCAGCAGGATCTGCCACAACTGCTGCTGCATAAGAAGGAAGGTAGCAAAAAAGGTTTAGAAACACCCAGGTTAAAAAGCATCTAATAAGTAAAAACTCACTGAAATTAGCCTTCTTCTGCATGCAAAGAATTTATAAACTGAGAGTGATTTCTCTAGATGCCCCTTGACCCCTTTTTTCATACAGATATGAATTAAATTTCACACAGATACTAACTTGTGCGTCGTGGCTTGCTCGGGGTCTCTTCCATTCGAACCCATCAGGATGGGCCAGTTTGCACCCTCCAGCGTGGGTGATTGGTCTTCCTCCGTCACTTGGGATTGATTCTGCTCACTGACTGAAAAGCCAAAACCTTTTAAAACAAGAGAATGACAAACGGTGAATAACAGATTGTGTACCTTCAGTAATGAATTTTCAGAGAACTCATTCACGTCAAAACATCCAGTGGTCTACAACGTGCTTGTGAGGGGCCATAGCGGAGAAGTTCCTGGTTTTCTGAATAACACGATGAATAACATAACCACGGCATGAATTCACCACCTGTGTTGGGAAAAATGTTTGCACATTACTTTTTATATTATTTGTACCTGTTCGTGATAGGCTTTTCTCTACTACCCTTTGTGAAAGTGTCCAAGAGCTTGGCTGAGGGAGATTTCTTTTATATTAAAAAAAAGTTGTTAAAATGACTTTCTGAACTTGCATGCTTTGTTTTATTTCAGCCTCTGGGGCTTTCAAACAGGTGAGTAACCATCCTCCAATATCATAAAGAAATAAAAATGATATAGAAAAAGAGCTATGAAACATCTGTTTCAAAAGAGGGGACAAATCAAGGAAGAATTGCACAAGTCTGTAAATTATCATTTTAATTTGGGACCTCTGACAACCTTGACAATGCCCCTTTATGTCTCTCCCTATTGTCTCTATTTATATCGTGGCATTCTTTATTTACTGTTCATCTAGCAAAGCCAGCACTCAGAGTACCAGGCTACAGAATTGCTGCAAGTCTCCTTGGAGCACTGTTCAGCCACGGGGAAACTAGTCCTGCAATGAGATGCTCCCTATTCTCCCTCGAAGACCCAGAAAGAAGAAACTCATTGCTTATGTTGCAATTTTGATAACCTAACTGGCAGAACAGTTATTCAAATTTTAAGCTTCTAAATGCGGCAAGATCAACCTGGCCATCCACATAAATAATTTTGACATGATAAGTATGCGAGTGCGATGATAACTGATAAGTGAAGCAATTACTTTGCTTTTTTGGATTATATTAAATGAAGATTCTGATAGAGTAATGAAAAGAGACAAAGCAGACAAAAAGGCGGCTGTAGAGCTTTTGGGCACTGTGTTATCTCTATTATACCATATTGAAACAGAGAAGCTATCACCAATCATGCTTCCTATGTAACTTCTAGCTTCTAACGGTGAACAATGAATAAATTGTCACAAGACAGTAACTGATAAATTGGGATTGGCAGTGCTTTTTAAAAGTGTAAATAAACTTATCAGCCCCTTTACCCTCCCTGAAAGGCAGTACAGTTTGCATAGGATTTTTTATTTTGGTATGTTGTAACTCGCAAGGTCTCCTTTCATTTACCCACCTCAATTGTCCTTTGTCTGGCCATCAATTTTAAGTAGCCACTTCAGCGTAAGAGCTTACTCCAGCACTAGCATCCTTTTTGTGGTGTATAACAGAGCACTTTGCTTTTGTCCCTATGTGTTTTTTACTTGGGCTGTTCTCCTCTCCTAATTCCTGCCGTTCCAATTAGAAGCTGCTCTAATTATGTGTTTTTACGCTGGCTTTTATTGCATGCAGAGGCATACAAAGATATAAATAGCACCTCCAAGCAAAGGTGCCCAGTTAGCTTCTAAGAACAACTTCGCAGGCACTGAGCACCTCACAGATTAATTAGAGTTCTCCAGAGCCATGCTCTTTCTTTCCAAAGACTGACCCCCTCTTCCTGAAGCCGGTGGGATTTTGCTACTGATTTTGGCAGGATCTGGCCCAGCATTCTTTTTGGCAGAGGATCATGTGCTGAAACTGATATTTGGACATTGCATCCTTTCAAGACAAGGCACAAATGGAGGGGGAATGTCATTCCCTTGTTAAAATTAATTAAGTAACCTAACACCGTACATCTGGGAGAGGACAGAAGGGGAAAAGAAGTTCTCCTTGTTCTCTGTTTACCGTTCAAGCCCTGCTCCATGCTGCAATAGCATCACAACGCTGTTACTAAGGAAGGTCTCATGCGCTCCGCGGCCAGCTGAGCCTAAAGGCAGCGGCAAAATTCCTGGTTTGTGGGGTTTGTTGTTTTAGGATGACGTCATATGACCAGTTAGAAATCTGCCAGACTTTTTTTTTTTGAAAAAAACCTCCATATCATACTTAACATAACATATCATATCCATTTTGCCTTGGTGGCAAAATGCTGGAATTTTAGAAACCCAGTAGAGTGTGGGAAGCAGTTGAGAATTTTGGAATAGAGAATGGACGCGACTTAACTTCCGTCAGTGCTGTCAGTAACAACAGAGGTGATCTGTAAACCAGCAAATTCTGACAGCAATCATCTGTCACCCTTCAGCTTCCCATCCTGATATCTGCAGCTGAAAATCTCTGATAATGAAGGCTAAACATACTGACAAACTATAGTCCCCACTGAGTGGCTTGGCATTGCCATTATTAGACTTCAGGATTAATGCTCCACAAGGGTGTATTGGTCTATCATGTTGTTTATTCAGAAAGAGTTTTGGGTTGAAAGTTTATCTGTGCAAATCAGGCAGATCACAAATGAAATTTTACTTTATGAAAATGAAAGCCTACTTTTTCCTTCTATTCTGTAGGAGTCAGTAGGTGATGTGGCAGATTCTATGGCTGTGGAACTGCATAAAAAAAAAAAGAAGCTCTGACTATTACCTATTGTTCCACAAGATCAATTGCTCAGATCCATCTCCCACTGAAGTCAATGTCGAGCCTCACACTCAGTTCAATGCTCCTGCTACTTATTTCAAAAGAAAGCATTTTAATTGACTTGGAACTATCCAGCCGCACATACATCTTGCCTATGTAAACACATTTTTGTTCCTGTTATCCCCACTCTCTGTTTCCACCCATACTGTTTCTTTACATACATGCTTAGTCTGCATTAAATTAGCAAAAACTTTTGTTGTAATGACAGTGGGATTTCCTAAAAATTCACATTTCAAGATTGGGAAAAGTATGAAATGAATGAATGTAGGAAAAGCCCTTCGGGTGTTAAAAGAGAATGCAGCTCATTGGGGTTGGACAATCAGTACAAGCAGGTCAAGCTGAAGCAGCCTTGTCCTCCCCCTGGATCCTGGCCGTGTGTCTCCTCCTCCCTGCCCCAGCAATGCTGGCACAAGTGCTCATATTACCATGCACTGGCCTGATCAGGGAGCTGACCTGGCTGGAAAGAAATCTTTTGTTTGGGCTGGGTTGGTTTTCAGCAGGATCAGTTGTTGGATCTATCTCAACTGTGCAGCAACAGGAGCTGCAGCACCCACGCACGGGAGGTGGCAGGGCGGCACGGCTGTGGGTGGGAGGGATCACCCCTTTTGAAGGCTGCCTGCTGGTTTGATGACCTGATCTAAGCCTTGGATCAGATCACATTGGGACCATAGCCTCCGAGAGCACTGGACTTTGGACAAAGAGATGGAATGTGTCTAAAGATGGGATGAGAAGAGTAAGGAAAGGAAAAGCTTGCCTCCTCTTTCACCATAACTGCAATGAACCCATCACCATACTGTGTCACACACCTGAGCTAGGATGCCCTGCGCAGACTGTGTGAATATTCACTTTGTGCCTCTTGAGGTTGGTGATGCCGTATCTTGGCTGCTGACTGCACCACCATCACGCTTCCAGCACTGTACAAGAGCTGGGGTGGAGCAAGCAATGTAGGGTCGACACTTCTCCAGCTGTCCAAAGTGATTTCCAGGCTACTCCCTAGCTGTTGCCTGGAATGCCAATGACATACAACCACTAATGGACCCAGGAATGTCAGCAAACATAAAAATGACACATTTCAAATTCAATTTACTGGAACCAATTTTTAATCAGGTAAAGAGTCTGTATGGACTGCATCAGTAGAATTGGGCTTATGGCTGTATAACTTCATATCCATTTTCAGAAGCACTCATATGACTTAGGAATTTAAAGTCCCAAATGTAAGAGTATTAGGAGCATAAATGTCTTTGGTTTTCAATGGGATCCAGACCCCAGAGTCACTGAGGTGCTTTCAAAAGTCTGTATTTTGCCCTTGAGGAATTGTATTTCCCTGTCCTATTTTCTACTGAGACATGGAAGAGACAGAATTACTAGGCTATGAGAGTTGATTCTCATACAGAAGATTACATGATTTGCTAGATCAGATTCTTTATGATCAGTGATAAAATCAAAGAGAAAGACTAACTGCTTCTTCTTGTCGGGAGCTGTGGAATGCAGAGGACCAGCTGAGAGAAGAGGTGGGGGTGGTTCAGAAAGCAATAGATTAGATCAACTTCTTGTCACCTAACACAATCACAACATTTTGCTTTCATCTTTACTTTTAGCCTTTTTGGCCTGCAAAAGGCAGGAAAGTAGAACAATTGCCTGGATTTAGAGCTTTATCTCTGAGCAATGGTAAAGACATTGGTAAAAGAAATTTCTTTTTATATACAAATTTTTTCCTAGGACACTTTCAAAGTGTTGAAACCTTCTTTTCAGGCTAAGCATATGTTACAGATGCCTGAGCAGGGAAACATATGTACACATTCCTCTGGCACAGTTATACCCAGGGAATAATAGACTCTCATGACCATTCATGTTCATAAAGGTGTGGCTGATACCCTATCACCTCACTGTTAACTGAATCTCATTTTAGTCACCCATTCCCACAGGGACTTTTTCTTTCTGTATTTCACATGCCTGAACTGCCCAGGTTAGGCTACAATTTACCATACAACCTCTCTGAGATCACTACTTTCCAGTGAGGATGTTAGCGCTTTTTAGCATCTCCTGCCTTCAACAAAAGAGGCCAAGACGCAGGAGGATGGCAAGTCCTGTGTAGCAGAATACAGTATACAATTTCAGAGCTACATGGGTGAAGATACATGTTCAAGGATTAGAAGTGCTGAGCAATTGGCTGCTGAGGTAATACTTTCGCATTGCTCTGCATGCTTTGGAAGACTGATACGTGACTTCTGGTCTAGCCCTGCAAGGATAATCAGATATGTGCAGTGAGACATTTGGTATTGATCTACTCCTAATCAGAAATCAAACTAAACCTTATCTTATGACAAAGTGTAATTAACTATTTTGTTAATTACTATAATTATCCTCCCCACATTTATTTTGACAGCAGTGTCAGTAGCAGAAAACTATTTCCTTAAATTGCCTGTTGTTTATTATGAATTACAAATTCATACAATTTTGACAAATGATTTTATTCTCCTTTTAACAACATGCTTTGCAACAGACAGCTTTTCAGACAAAATGGCCATCTACTTGAAAACCAAGTTAGAAAGGTCACACAGAGAGGATTAGCTATACTGGAGCTAACAAGCATCACATTTGACCAAATACAAAATGCCTTTTTCTTTCCTCTTCTGTGTAAGGTTCTTTGGACACCTAGATGACATAATGAGATGTTAAAAAAAAAGAAGAAAAAAAAAAGAATGGTTTATAGTAGTCATTAACCCAGAGGTAGCCAATGGGGGACATATGGGCTAAATGTGACCCATGAAATCCTGCAATGTGTCTTGCCCATTGTAAATTAACCCCTTTCTCCCTCTATTGTGTGATGAGGAGCGGGACAATACACAGAGGCAGCATGACGTGACGCATTGGTGGTGCTCCAGGACTCAGTACTGGTTTTAGCTCTACCATATCTCAAATAGGTGACTTGCAAATGAGATGTAGTTGTGGCCAGAAATCCTCAAAAAGGCAGGAATTCAAGTGGGAGCTCTTCATATGCTTTTAAAGCTGGAATCAGACCATCTGCTCTGTGCTTCATTTAGCAACTTCTATTCTTAACTAAAATACTTTTTGAGCCAGCTGCTCAGCACTGCAATTCCTCCTTTCTGCCCAGCAGAGCTCAACCTCTGGGGAGCTATGACAGAGCCATTAATACAGTGCTTTGTCCAAAGCAAAACCACGGTTCTGTTGCTGGGACAAGGTTTACCAAACAGAAAACAGAGACTGGCTGCACTAACAGGAAAATTGCTTGCATCAAGATGGGTCTGTATTTTCCATGGGCTGCATCTCCCACTAGGAAAAGGAAGGAGTAGAGACTGGAGTGGCTGAAGTAAGCGTGACCCTCGTATGCTCCCTGCCTGCCCCTGTGATTTGTGCTTGCAGAGTCTGGTTGCTCCTGAGTTGAATTCTTTGTTTCTTGCCTCTACATATACTTTTGGGCTGCTGAAGACTCCTCTGAGGTGCCAGTATGGTATTCTGAAATGACACAACAGGCCCGCAAAATCGGACCACAGAAATGTTTCAGGAGACACCTCCCCTCTATAGAATGGCAGTGATGGAGTTAACAGAGCTGGCACCTCTGCTGGGATAGTGCAACACACATTGTGTTTCCTAAGTGGTAATGACTAACATGGTCAGCAGTTGGTGCCAATACTGAGCATTTGGTTAACCTCCTAGTTTGCTTGTAGCAAAAGTAATTTACTCCGTACACAGACATCTACCCCCGTCTAATCTCCTTGACGAGAGATTACAAAGGGGTGGCAGGCTAAAGTGGCATGAAATTCCAAATATCATATCTATTTTTACTTATTGACACTAGAACAATATCCGTGGGACAAGGATTACTAAACACAGAAAGATATTCTTTCTTAAAAGCCAGCTTTGCTTCCTGGTTTAAAATAACAGCGGAGCAGGTCTTGAAACACGAAATAAGAAGTCCACCACTGTGCCACACCAGGGATGGATTTCTGCAGCGTGTATCTATGGAAGGTGGATTTCAAAATTACACAAAGACACTGGGAAATGAATACGATATTCGTATGTGGGTTTATTTATACTAGGTATGCTTCTTGACTTGAGAGTGAGAAACAAGAAGACCGGACCGTGTGACATATGACTAATCACAAAGTGACCAGGGAGCTTGATTTTACTGCACTACTGATGTGGCTTGTGATACTTGGTGTGCTTCTGGAGTCACACGACAAAAATTTCAACTGTCATTAAGAAAAGATATTTCTAGCCCTTGTTACCCAGGAAAGTTTGAAAACATGACTGAAGGCACACACTGGTTCAAAACCCAGAGAGAGATAAAAAGAGCCAAAATGCACTTCATTTAAGCCTCATGATTTAGCCTAGTCTCATGATTTTAGGGTCTCTGAATCATGATTTTTGAACGTGGGGGGTTAGCAAAATACCATCATCATAACTAAGCAACAGCTTAATAAATGAATGTAAATGCATTAATAGGATAGGGAATGTAACGTCAACAAATACTAGATAGGAAATGAGATTCAAATAATGAATAAATTTGAAGAAAACAATCATTTCAGAGATATATCATGAATATAGGGAACATAAACACAGGGATGGGCCTATCGCTTATGTTACTCTATTTTCTATATGTACAGCAGAAATTTAGCATTGATGTTAATACAATCAGGATCAGGCCAGCAATCAGTAATTTAAAAACACCTACCTTTAATATATTTATGTAATATTGGTTATTCATTATTTACTTGAGTTAGAATAAACCTTTAAAGTCATTGCTGGCACTTGGTATATTCTTATGCAAGGGAAAATACACAGACAGAAAAGTATTTAAAAATTGTATTAAGCAAAATATTTGGGATCATCAATGAGCTGACAGTAATCCTCATGTCCCATTAGTTCCCAAACATCTGAAAAGTATTTCTATGCATTTCTACACTTTTATCCCCAAATATGCATTGCCACCCATAGAAGAACCACGAAATACACAGGCACAGACATGGGATACTGGATTCCAACTCAGAGCAGGGATTTCTTCTGCCCTAATTCTGCCAGTTATGCAAACTCATTTGAGTTTCTGCTCCACTCTTCTCTTTTTTCTTGCACAGCAAAGACACTTTAAAAAACAGTATATTCTAGCCCTTCACTACACTTATGCCCCCTAAATAGCACAAATATCAAGATGGAGATTTTTTGCCGTGAATGAAATCTCTTACCAGGACCCTGCAATGGGAAAGGCACACGCACCTCATACTCTGCCCCCTTCACCGTGACTCTCGGAAGCACCTGGACACCCGGCATTCATTGCAGCGCAGCCAGGTCTTCCCAGCGGCGCAAGCGGGCGGCAGGCCCTCACGGTGCTGCTGCCGTGCGGCCCGCGGGAGCCAGGCCCCGGGACCCGCGAAGCCTTGCCCGCCGCCGCGCGCCTCCCCGGCGGTACGCGGCTGAGCAGCGCCGGGAGCGGAGGCGGCGTTCGGCAGCGCCCCCGGGCTCTCCGGGGCTGCTCACGACTCACGGCCTCTTTGGTTCAGTTCTTGTGACTTTCAACTCCCCCAAAGATGGTTAAATCTCCTCTTCATTGCCATCCAAGTGCCCGTCCCAAAGAGACCTTTGCGAGCGGCAACGCCGGGGCGAGGGGCCTGGCCGCCACGCCTGCCACCACCGTTCCCGCAGCTGCTTCAGCAGTTTCCACCAAATGCAGCCGAGCAGATGAGCCGCCAGGGAGCCGGCTCCTTTAACCCGCTTTGCTGCCGCGGTGCACATGGTTTCCCATTTCCAGCAGTGGCTTACGAGTGAAAAATCCCAACTTTTGCTGTTGATCTGTCCATCTTCGTATTCTCATCAGCAGACTGCAGCGCACTCTCCTTACCTCCCTTCCCTGCCCTTTCCACTTTTTTTTAAAACAATTTCTCTGTATTGGCTTTATGATTCAATAAAGTTATTCTCCTGATAAGTGTGAAAGGTCTCCTTCTTCTTCTGTGCTGCAGTTTGTACTTCTGCAGCTCCCCATTACCATGGCTTCTGTTTCACACTATCACTTTTAAAGGTCACTTGTTTCCTTACACATGCAGTCAAGCCCAACAATGATTTAATGACACCTGAACAAGCTTGTATTAAAATTACCCACTCTGTGATCATAAATAATTATTAAGTAAAAGAAGAAGAAAGCAAACATGCTTCTTTTCAAGGAACCAACCCTGAAGATATCAGTTAAAATGTTAAAGTATATTAACCAATTATATAAAATCCTTTCATATTGCCTTGCTTCATTTCCAACACGGCACGGGCTATTTTGTCTGTGAACTCAAGTGGAACAAAAAGCTACAGAATGCAATTTGTGTCAGGAGCCGGACTACAGCCGGACAACTAATTCTAATTAGTACAAATCCCCCACGGGCCGCCGCGGGCCGAGCGCGGGAAGCCACCGCCGAAGGCGGCTCCTCCTTGCAACAGGTGGGCCGGGGTCCCTGAAGGTTGTCATGGCGATAGCCACCGGCAGACCTTTTGCTGGACACCAGGAATTAACTGCGTGCATGTCCAGCTTTGAATGTGATATCTTTTAATATACTTCTGAACTAAAGAAGATTGGCTCTTCTAATTGGTTAAAATTAAAACAGCACAAGAGTTTGCCAAGAACTACAGCCGTGTAATGCAGGTCTCATTTCCAACTCGCAAACTCAAATTCTTTGCATATCAGTACAATAAGGGTATTATGGGGGGAAAAAAAATACTGCGGAGAAAAGTCTTTGCCATCTGATATATTCTGTCGAGCACCTCCCTGACGCAAAATATTTATGCAACTCATTAATATTTGACATTTGACGCAGATCAGACATATGCTTTTAAAATTCCGATCGATTATAAGAAATAATGATGGGGAGAAAGCGATAGTTTATTAATCTAGCTATTGAACTTTACAGCTAAGCCTGATCTGAAGCAGAGGAGGGAAGCCTGGGCATGTGCGGCTCCCGTTCATGCAAACCGCTCCAGCTCCAGCCGGGCCGCCCCAAGGAGACAGGCAGCGGGACTAACACCCGCTCCCTTCTCCCTGGGGCAGAGGGCACAGAAAGGCGAAGGTGCAATAGGAACTGATAAAACACGCCTACTGGAAAAAGTCCTTGGAAGAATGGAGCAATGCATTACTCTTCATACAGATTAGGATTAACTCATTCATGTATTCTTGTAACAGCTAAACACCAGTGAAAAACTTTGTTCTAACTCCGCTGGGAAAGAAAGGTGTTATGCCAAGAAAATGCTTAGTTGGAGATGTCAGAGCCGGGGGTATAGGCAGCGCTCGCTGCACGGGCTGCTGCCCGCCGGCCGGCCACGGCGGCGGCTCCACGCCGGGAAGCCGGCACAGCGGGGACCCTCCTCGCTCCCCGCTCGCGGCGGCTCAGCCACGGCACTGCGCCACACACCTGCCTGCGTGCCGCCCGCTACGCTGCCTACGCTGACATGTTTTACCCAAACGATACTACTAGCTATAAGAAACAGTTATTCCATATGCCTCAGTTACTTCGCATTTAGAGCTCAGTTTAGGGACTTCAAATAATCCTTCATCAGCATTTCATACCAACCTTAAAGTAACAGAGTTTGTTTCTCTATCTTTATTTCATCTACTTTTACTAAACATTTCAGCTAAAAACACTCCAGAGGGATGTGCCAACTACTACTATGTCACAAGAATGATTTTATCAGGAAAATGCCTCCACTACTAGCTCATAGAGTGTTCCAGTACTATTGTTTGGGTTGCACCAGAGGCTAAAATGTGGCTTCTTTTAATAACACATTTGCATAAGTTGATCTGAAAGATCCCCCTGTGATGACATTACTCCAGGGTTGGACTGTCATCTCAAAAAAGCCTGAGGTGCTGGTCCCAAAGAGATCAAACTCAAGAATTAACTAGTCTTCATAAAACAGCAACATCTCTACAAGCAGTAAAACAAATGATTATCATTTCTTTTTGGCGATGGTCTATGCCAAGCTAGAGAAAAACAGAGCTTTCAAACACTGACAATCTGGTATATTGAAGTATGACCATTATTTTTTATTTTCCACATTTTTGGTCCAAAGACAGTTCTGAGTAATTGATTCCCATAATGAGCTATGGTTCGTTAGTCAATTTAATTTATAATTGAATTGGATGGATGTAACTCTGTGTAAAATTGTCTCTGAAGAATCTGTTTTGTTCGTCTGTTCAACTTCTGACAGGGATGGAAGAAAATCTAAATTATTCCCTTCTGCAAGAGGGAAAATCTCTGAAAGTCTCAGCATCCCTTGTGAAATTAAGAGGAAAAATATTTTTAATAGTTGCCATGCAAAAATAATATGACTTTACTAAAATTTATACAACCCTGACAATTAACACATTAATGCCTGGAATGGCGGCTTAAAAAGAAAATCAAAACTTGAGGAAAGGCATGAATCAGCAGCTCTGCCTGAACATTTGGAAAGATAACTCTTAACCAGAATGAAAGCCACAGACAGCTATCTACTGGTAAGCCATGCCTTACTTCTTTGCAAATACTGCGGAAGGTAGAGGGTCTGCTTCTCCATGCCTTTATACCAATATTCTGAAGATATAATGGTTTCATTAGGAAATGCCTGATGTGAAAAATCAGACCAGTGAGTTACTTTTTTCTTCTGTTTATAGCCAGAAAATCCACTGTCTGCCACAACCATGAAACACTGGAGTGCTCTAAATTTACGGTTTGGTTCTGTAAAGAGAATTGGAAAGAGCAGCTCTACTTTCTGTGGACCTTCCTTTGTCCATTGCAAAGCTGCTAAAACACAGAACAGGATGCGAGAATCACTTCTGCTTAACAGCAGAGGCAGGAAAAACATAGATCGGTTAAGAATTTGGGGGATGAACATAAGGCCCCATTTCAACTTGATTTTGCCCTGGGGTTCCCTGGGTGCAAGGGCTCACACACAAACCCACTTTGATTCTAGAGAGTTCACATCGTGTGCTGAATACACTTTCCTCATAATTTTTCATATCTAAAGATAACCACGGAAAGTCTCTGTCTCTATTACTGGTCTTAGTATGGTGTACTAGTAGTAAATGATACATTTAGCTTATAAAGAAAAATTATAAAGAAAAAAGTGAACCAATTCATTCAATATTTGTACTTTTTATACAGAGATAGAAATATTTGGCATTGATTGTGTGTTAGTGTACATATATGCTAGCAGTAAAACAATTGCTACGTTATTATGTAAGCACAGTATTTCTTGTAATCTGGCCTCATGCAAAAGCAAAATATACATTCTGTTTGCTGAAAAAATAAAATGTACTGAGAAGCACTGCAATGGGATAGGTGATGATGATCAGCTATTATCAGTCCCAGCAGGCACATATTTTTTCTTAACAGCCATAGGACTGCTTCTCTGAAAGCCAGGCACAAGGAATTTTTAGTTTAGAGCATTTCATATTGCTTTTTAGAGGCAAGCATGACACACGGCTGCACAAACTCTTATGGCCTCCAGTTAAGGGGTCGCTTAACAACCTCATTTGTCTACTTTTGCATCAAGTCCCCAATAAATTCTGATGGGCAACAGGCTCCCAGGCTCCTTATGTTATCCAGATAATGTTTTTTTTTTCCTTTTCATGTAACAGTAATAGTAGAAATGTTGCATCCAATCTTCATCATATTTCAGAGGTTGTTTATAATGTTTCCGACTGTTTTTTTCCACTAACGACTATTTGCTTGGGTGAAAATGGATATGAGGCTAAATTCTGTGACTGGTCACACCCATTCACCTTTGCTGAAGTGAATGAGGTTGTAAAGGTGTAACTAAGGAGAAAATTTGACCTATTATATCCACTTAAGAGTTACCACAGGCTATTTATTTCTGGGCAATGCTATACAGATGCAATAGGAGAAGCAGGCTGGAGCTATTGAAGACCATTCTTATTACTAATTATTACATTTCTGCTGAAAAAATTCTTTAATATAAATAATTTTCAGCACTGCAAAGGCACCGGAGACAATGAAAGTTGTTTCTAAAAAATGTTAAAGCTGACATCAATCATTTATACATAATGCACAAAGCAATGAGGGCAAACTCCTCAGTGCAGATAAGAGATGTCACAGTAAACTTATGTTCCAAGGCAGTGGTATCAGTTACGATCGATCACTTGGTAGCCAGCGCAAGTTACATTTTTACTTTAGTCTTTAAACTCTTTTGACTGCACTACCAAAAGTATTGTTTTAATCTAAAGTGCTAGATCAATATTTCTGATCAATAAGCATTCATTTCCAACTAACAAGGACAATGGTTAGTGGATTCCTTTAAACATTTTCATTTCAAGGAAATCTTTGCTGTTTTAGAATCAGATCTCTAACAAAGTGTATATGAAAAAGGAAAATGAGCACAAAACATATAAAAGAACTTCTGGATAAATTCAGTTGTTCCTCCAGCACAATTTCCCCCTCTCTTATGATGCTAAATCAGTAAAAATTCTGTATGGCCTTTGTATTTTAAGTAATTATGAAATCCAATAGCATTACTATTAATTTTTGCTATCACAGTACACAAAGCCAAACCAAACAAAACCCAAACCACAAATGAACAAAGCCTAACTGACAAATTTCAGTTTTGGAAAATTCATCCCTAGCGATAACAAAGTACTAAACAACAAGCACAGCTGAGAAAAATGCATCTGGTTCACACGGGTAGGACCAAATTAAGACTTGCTATAGCATCCAGGAATCCCATCCACTTTCAGACAACATAAGTTTGGCAACAAGAATGGGACCAAAATGGTGGCAACTACTGACCCAGCTGGCAACTAAGAGCTGGTCGGGATGAACCTTTCTTCATGGCAATGGACAGATCTTGAGGACTGACTTTCCGTGCTCCCTGGCAAGGCCAGACACCAGCATTTGGAAGGTCTTTCTGCCCCTCCCTACTTAGTCCTGGGCTTTTCAGAGAAGGACAAGATCCTGCTCTGAACATCCTAGGGACTTGATGCACTTTAGAGACATGTTTGGCTATAGAGAAATCAGGACTTTTGCCACAGTGGTGTTTATTGACCACTCCCTTTTATTTTACAAGTCTAACTAGGAGAGAACATGCTGTTTTCCACGCCTGCAGCTGTGCTTAGCAGTCACCACTAAACTCCATGTTCTCTAATTTTCCAACACAATGATTTGCTTCTTCACACACACTTTTCTCCTCAAGATGCTGGCTGTTGTTTATACGACAAGAAATACTAAAGCTAGAACTAAAAAAACAATTGGATCCCTTCAGGCTGGGCTGTCAACATTATGCACTGCAGAAACTATGTGCTTGGTGCCCTCCGTCCCCTCGTGGCAGTCCTGGCACCAAGGCGATGGAAGTCGTTTAAATAGTTGTCTGCAGATGCCTCTTACATAGGCTGTAAAGCCAGGCTGCTGCAGTCACTGCACGCCTCCCTCCACTGGCATCTCCCCACGATTACGTGTGCTGAGGGGACCCTGAAGACAGGACTGGCGGGTCTTGTGGCTGGTGGTCCCGAGCTACACAGCAGCACTCCCACAGCATTGCTCTGCCAGTGTGACACAGGCTTGAAAACATAGTTCAGGCAGATCAGAGCATAATGTCCATACTCTCCCTTCTCCTTCTTCATGGCTGGTGACAGAGCTGTGGTTTGGATGGGACGCAATTAAAATACAATAAATACCATGTTGTACTGTTCATACAGGCTTCATTCCCCTTTATACTTCTGAGGCATTACTTTGGGTTTTGAATCAACCCCAAATTTAAAGCTAAGTCAGACAATTTGTTTTAATTCATCTTTATCATAACTACTGAATTTCATATGTTTTTCACCCAGAAACATAAATCAGACAAGATTCACTCAAACCTTGACTCAGATGCACGCACCCCAGTGAACTTTATGAGGAGTTTGGGCCGAGCTCAGAGGTTCATACCATCTTTGCTATTAATTCTATAGATGGAAATAGAGGGAAAGACAGCTGCTAAAATGGGTTGCATGGAGATTACACTTTTCTCACTGGGAAATGATGGGAAAAGAATTTTGGCTCCATTAAATACAGTGTCCCTTCAGACAGAAGGCTTAACACAAAATGAATGGAAGGTCAAACTTTTGTAGGGCTATTAATCTGCACTGTGACTTATGCAGATTGAAAAATATATGAGAAATGTAAACACAGTATTCACTCTGCATTAGATAGCAGGAGATATGCTGAGCCTGAACAGATAACCTTCTGTGAACACTGGGAAGTTGTATTTTATGTGAGAGTTGTATGAGCCCTACTCTTTATGGTGCATATTCATCTAACACAGTACTCAAGTCTGAAGGAGTGAGTGAAGGAGGAGGGACAAGAGGAGGAAGGCTGCTGGATACATGCATAAATTTACCATAAATGGTAAAACTCTCATTGACTTCAACTAAGCCAAGAAGTCAGTCCTGATTTTTATAGGCGATAGAGCCAGAGTGATGTTGGAAATATAAGAATTTGGGCCAAACTGATCTGCATTAAAAAGGGGTACACTTACGAACACCCAAAACAGTGCTAAATCTCAATACAATGTTATATAACATGAAATTCATATTTTACTGTGTTTACTTCTATTTTCTTCAGTTTCTTTCTTCCCAGATACTTCAGCATTGTCTTCCCTTCTTCAGGTGTTTTCCCATCACAATTATTCCCTTGTTTCAAAACACTCTGGTCCATGTTCATTTATTTCCCTGATCATGCCTTTTCTATCCTTTGCTCTAGCCATCTCCTCAGCTAGTCATGACTCTTTCCTTTGCTCTACTTTGGGGTTCTTCGTTTTGCTTTGCTTCTCTTATTCCTCTCCTTTCCCTTCCGCTTTTTCACACAGCCTTCCTTCGATCTGTCATTTTCTTTTCCTTTGTGTGGTTTTCTCTTTTCTTTATTTAATTCATAACTACTTCCTTTTTACTTTTTGTACTTTTCCTACTTCTCTGCTTGCTTTCTCTCTGAAATTTTCTTATATATTCCATTTCTTCATGGGAAGAATTGGATTTGGAAGAAATGGTGGGAGTCTATATCATCATGTCACCATTCTCAAATTTGTTTCAAAAGTACAAAAGCAAACAAAGCATTCAGTAAATAAGGGCTTTTTTTAAATTATTTTTGCTTGCAGGAAATAGACCCTTCACCTGGGCTTTGATAGCAGCGTTCCAGCTTGCTTAGTATCAGGTAAAGACTGGCTCATCTGAATGGTCCACACCAGACGCCCTTCAGGCAGGAGAACACAGTCAACTCCTTCTTTGCTTGGCTCTTATCTTTTTCTGCTTCCTACTATTTTCCGCTACTACGTCCCTCAGAAACCTTCTCCTTCTGTGCCCATAACATCACTGTGTGACTAAAAGCAGTCTCCTGCCACCCATTCCAGCTAGGCCTCTATAGCTTTGTCCAGGAGAAAAACATATCGGATGTTATCCACCCCTCCAGGTTTAGGCTTGTAACTTAGGTGCTCTGAAAGCACCCAGGTCTCTCCTCTTCATGGGGAATTTAGCTTTTAAGTTCCTGTGCTGTGCTCTGAATCACAATTCAGTGAGATATTTAAAGCAGGTAGTATGAATAATTCCCTTTGGGCTCACCACCTCCCTGTTGCTCTGTAGCCAGCCCTGTGATTGCAGCGCCTTCTGCAATTGCTTACATCAAAACAAAGCAGATGGAAAGAAGGGAGAAGAGCTAAACCAAATACGGGAAACTGGCCTACTCTATATGATCGGCCACAGATCTGCTGGAGTCTGAAGACTGCTAGTGGCCCAGGCACTAGAGTTTGGGAACCTCACTGAGTTAGGTACCTGAGGTATGACACAACTAGAAGTGTGTACAATACACACGGCATATTAAACAGCTGATGTTACATGCTTTGGGGGAATATTTCCCCCCAAATAACTGTGGGAAATATTAATTATTTATGGAATATTTGCATAACTGCATAATGTGTCTAGATATAAATAACAGATTATTTGCATAACTGCATAATGCCACTAATCACAGGGAAAAAAAAAGAACAAAATATTTCTGGCATTTGATCACACTGTGTCATATATGCTCTGTGAATCTTCTTCAAGCTCTCCCAGAGAGAAGCCGCAGCACCACTACGTTCTATTCTCTGTACTCCTGTATCCCGTCAGGCAAATAACAGGTAAATCTTCAAACACTTTGCAAATGCTGTGTAAACAGTAGTCTAGTTGCAAGGACTTCTTGCAAAAGCTATAGACTGGATGGTGTTTTGCACAGTTAGTCTGTCCAAAATGGTTGGAGAAAAACAGACCATGTGCACAATGTGTCTAAGTTTCTAGAACCAAAATTTACACCCATGTCATCCCTCCTGAAAAATAACATCACCACTTGCCTCTTAAGCAACAATTTTCATCACACCAAGGAAAGTACCATTCTGCAGATAAGAAAACTAAGGCTCAGAAACGTGAAGTGACTTTTCCAAAGTCAGACAGCAAACCAGGGCTCAAACCGGCATCTCCTGGATCGCATGCTGCGGTGCTGGCCTGCCGACCAGGCTGCGGCTCCCCGCCTGACGCAGGACTCTGCCCGTCTGCTGAAAGTCGCGGTCGGTGGGTGACCGTCCAACGGGACTGGGCTGCTCCTGTGTCCCTACGTTCCTTCTCCTCACCACCAGCGAGCTCAAAGAAACATTGGGATGATCCTGCTCTAGCCCAAAGACATCATTAAACAGAAACAAGCCTGAAAATATGAGCTCAGTTTGTCAAGCTTTAATATTCCCTAATAAACACTGTTCTTTTCTCTGTTAAATACTATTTACCTCAGTGCTAAAGTTTCTAACATACACAACTAATTTCAGAGCCTGATTTCCCAGTACAAACTCAAGTAACAAATGTATAATTATTCTCATAAATAACTCAGCACCTTACAGTATGTTTCAAACAAGCTTCCCCACAAGGTACAAGTGCCCTATATTAAATTCTTTTAAAGTGTAAGTTGATTAAGGTAAAAATTAGTTGTTATTACCTTACGGACATTTTAGTTCTCACAGCATTTCAAAGCCAGTTCTATCAGGAGTGGATTTGTTGCCGCCCACTGGTACAATCATCAGGAAAATTAATAATCATGTGCAGTCTGACTATAAATCATTGTGGTACAGGCAATTAATTTCTGTAGAAATATGAAAGATCTATAAGTATTATTGTTGTGTAAACTACATGTTGTGAAAACTCAGATCCAGCACGGTCAAGTTGCAAATGCAACGCTCCTAATTTCTGAGGGTGATAATGCTGGGTCATCTAAGGCGGGAAGGCCAGCACTTCTGTATAAATAATGCTGGCAGCTACCAGCAGTTTCTGCTGCTCGTACTGCGCTTATGCTGCCTTTGGATCTCTTGAACAAGCACAGATGCTAACTTACAGGGAATGAGCCTGGACAAAAATGCTCACACCTAAGTTTTTGAACACATTTTCAACTGCTGCTTGACTAAAATAAGGCAGTTCACTGCATTTGTTTATATCCTGGACCTTATCATTACACAGGGCAGGTTTCTATATAGCATGTTTCCTTCTGGTTAAGGGCCTGGCGGTCCTGGTGAGAACAGAAGAAAGATGATGTGTACACATGCAGACTACCATATGCCCCTTGTAAGCTAGATTTATATTTCTCTACCAACCCATGCTACTATCCTGCAAAGACATGAGTTTGCCAAAAGTTAGATAGATAAACACAGGATCAAGGCCATAAAGTTCATTTTGTGCTGAAAATAAGAGAAAGTAAAGCAGTTACAAATTCAATATTTTTCTGGACTTACATATTAAGATAGTATGTCCTGTAGCACTATGAGAGATATTTTTATAGAAGGCTGAAAATCAAATTTAATTTGTTATAGTTAAGTCAAATGATTTCCAAATTCCCTGGATTTGGGTTTTCAATATTTAGGAAATCAACCAATCAAAATTCACATACCAGAGAATAAGAATAATACGTTGCCACCAACTTTTAGTCCATTAGACAAATTATTTTCTAGGGGTTAAATTCAGTCCCATTCACCACACCTGAAAACATTTGAACAACTTTTAATAATGCCTTGGATTGGAGGCTTTAGGCTGGATGAATGGTAAAGTATTTACCCATTTGTTGCTAGGTTTTCAAAAGCACAGAAGGAAAATGTGTAACAATGGAAGTAACCATGAAGTGAAGCATTTATAGAAATGAAAAGAATTAAAATAATTCACATAGTGATCATTCACATTGAAAAATATTAAAATATTAAAAGTAAAATGTTTTCTAGAAGTGTTTTAAAAGGATGGATGATTGGCTTTCTTTTTAGCCCCTTATAAAACTCTTCATTCTGCTTGATCCAGCTTTGAAACGCATATTTTGAGGTATAAGTATCCAAACCTCACAGTGAAGTTCATTATTGAGGAAGAACATATCCATAAATAAGGAAGCTCTCCCTTAGAAAATCGCTCAGGACATTTTTAATAGTTTCTAAGATGGAAACAGAATAGACAGCTCAAATAATTATCTGGTATATTAGGCCTCTGCTCATTCCGTAAAAGCCAAAAGAATTTAACAGGCCATACGAATTGTATTTGTCATTTACTAAATGTTCAAGTGAAGCTATGAACTAAACCAGGTATCACAGAGAAAGGTACCTAGATACTTTATTAGATGAAACAGCACACTACCAGAAAGCTACTGCCGGAAGTCAGAAAAGAAAGCCCAATTTCCTCATTAGGAAATAGTTGTAAATAATTCAAGGATGTGATGTTTTCCATTGATATACATAACACATTTACTGCATTTTAAATAGCTGAAGGAAACTCCAAAGGAATGTACCTGCTTCCAGAAAGACATACACAGTTTTTTATATTAATAAATGGGATTTTGGACTAAGCTGTTGTCCACAACGGTGTCACTTGTTTACTAAAGGTAACCATGTACTTGAGAGACTGAGCAAACCAGCTCTGCACTTTCGGTAAGCTTGGAAGTAAACATACCAAGAGGGTAGAAATCTATATGCTCGTCACTTTGTCTCTTCCTCATTCTTTCCAGACCCCCAAAGGACACCTGGATCTTGCAGGCAAACTTAGCCATATCCTAGGCTGCTTTTGAGTAATGATTCAAATGAGACACTAAACAATTTCTATCAACAAAATTTTGCAGTTTGTCAACTAACCTATAGGCTTGACTGGAGAATCGTTGACAGGCTGTAGGAAGGACAGGGGTTATTCACATGCCCGGATGAGTGGTCTGTGCCTATCCATGCTGCTGGCACTGGCGCCTCTGGATGCCCACTGCACTTTTGTGGTACAGATACAGAGGTCTGAAATGGTAGCATACCACCCACATATACCCCAAACCTGCTGTGTACCGCTGAAGTATAGCTAAATGTATTCTTTCATTTGGGTTTAAAATGATGTTTTCATTTTAAAGTTATGCATTGAGCTATAGCCACATCTGCATTATCATCTAGGTTTATACAGTCATTAGAGAGCTTTGATAAACATCTAGGCATATCGTATAGTTGAGTGTAATCTATCTAATCTATCTGTCTATCTCCTTGCAATTCTTCCCATATACGGGACATAAATCTTAGGCAGGGATTTGAGGATGTATTAGGATAGTATCAAAAGAGATGAAAATCACAGCTGTTCCAGCTAAAAGCCCTTCCTGATTTGTTAAACAAACATAAAATTTAGTTGAGAATTTCCCAGATTCACCTGGTTCAGCTGTACACAAAGAGTGGTTAAATTAAATGATCTTTCTCACAAAGGTCAAAAGTTAAGTGTTCCTGGTTACATGAGGCCTCATGCCTAATGGGATGATAATCCAATTCTATGGCATCAAGAAAGAATCCTTCTCCTAGTTATTAAATATGCATGTCTATCCCAAGCAAAATACATTGGAACAGTGAGAAGTGGAGCTAATGTACAACCCCAGAGTAGACTTGCAAAAATGTCAACTCGGAACAGAAGAGTAGAGAAGAAAAAACAAACTGAACCTCCCACAGACAATTCCAAAGGGTAAAAAGAAAATTAGAAAATGATTTGCAAAGTCAAACGCTCATAACAAAAACAGAAAGAGGACCACTCTCACACTGAAGTTACATGACTTTTCCAAGGCAATGTTTATTCTAATTTTGATGTAACATTTTAGTAATCCTATTAACTACTGATAAAAGAAAGAACAGCAACTTTATATTGCAGGGTAGTAATTTCACAGTAGGTTTTATTTCCACAGACAATCACCCATGTTATTTGTAATGTTTTCCTATTTTTCTATGGATAAAATTGCAAGTCCCAGTTGCAAAGAAATAAAATGTCAGTGTGAAAATTAAAGTCCCTTTAACCAGGAACCTTGCAGATAACTAACCTTTTAATACTGCAAAATTGTTAACTGCCAGAATTTCATGGAGTTAGACTAGTAAAACTCACCAGAACTTTTAGCAATGCATGTCAGTGATCCTGCACTGTGTTACACTGCTTTCCATAGATAGCTTGGGAAATTTTGAACAGAGAAATGAAAGAGGCAGATGTCAGACCCTCTAATGAAGGTAATCCACTTTTCCACAAGTGTAAAAAGAGTTGGAGGCTGCCATCAATATATTGAAATATCCCAGTCTTCAGCTGTGGTGGAAAGGCTCAAGGATTGTACATAGCCTCCAGAGACATGGTAAGACAAGATCAAAAGTCCATAACAACCTAATGCAGAATCCTCTCGTATCTGTGCGTTGCATGGTTAGGATGTAGGTAGCTACAGCTGTCATCAACCATCAACCTAGGCTTTAGACTCCATCAACTTTTACTCTGGCTTAAAGGCAATGGTGTCTCTGAGTGTTATAAAACAGACAGTGAGGAGGGGCCAAACAAATCCAAATCTTTTCACAATATTTATTTGGATGTTAGCTTGCCTGGAAGCTGCCACTACTCTTTCACATATTCTGAATAGACCATGGTCCCACACTTATCACCAGCCTTTACGCTCTATCCGATTATCCCTGTATTTAGCCAGTGTAACTTGCATTCGGCAAAGCATATATTCCAGAAAGGTATCCAGTCCTGATTTGGAGAAATCGAGGGATACAGAGCCTACTCCTTCCTGTGGTAGCTTCTTCCAGTGGTTAACCATTTTCATCATTAAAAATATGTGCCTTGTTTGTAATTTGACTGTCATGCTTCATCTGGGAAGCCACTGGTCCTTGTTATACCCTCCTCTACGAGTACACAGAGCTTAATACTTGGAAATGTTTTTCCAGGAGCATACTCTTACACTACAGTGTTATCTCTCAATCATCTTTCTGATACCCTGTTTTTTTGAAGCCCCACTCACTGTAAAACATTTTGTCCAGTCCTTAATTAACTTTCAGTGGTATTTTTGCACTTCATCTTCTTATTAAAATAAAAACACCAAAGCTGCACAGATTCCCAGCCTAGCCTCACAATCATGAGCCCAAAGGTAAAATCTCCCCCCTGTTACTCAGTACACCCCTGTTCACACAATCCAGGACTGCACTGGCCCCTTCTGCCACGTGGAGCTCAGGATGAGTGCCGAACTTTTCCAGAATCACGGTTTTCCAGAACACAGTTCCCATTTCTGTACACATGGCTGGCATTACTCATTCCTCGGTACGTAACTTTACATTTGGTGAGACTATAGCACACGTTATTCGATCAGAGTAGCCTACCAACACCAAGGCTCCAGGAACTTTTAAGCTACCCTTCCCTTGCTGGCTGCTGACTCTCACTACCGCGTTGTCCCCCGCGTAGCAATGACTCTGTGTTAAAGCTAACTGCTTTGTGTTGCTGGGGGAATTTTAGCCTGCATCATTCCCCTGACCATTGCACCAACACCCGTATCAGCAGTGGAGGAAAGAGCACAGGGCTGGGAACAAGCACTGCAGTAATGGCTTCAAATGGTTGTGGAAATAAAGAGCCAGCGATTCAATTCCTCCTGTCTGACAGCCTCAGCTTGCTAATTAGCCACCAAGATGCTGCAATGAAAGGAAATGCTGGGGGAAAGGGGAAGAGCTAGCTGAAGGAAGGGAGAGCTGTTGCAGGAATCAGTGAGGTGCTGGAGCAAGGTTAGACTTGCCTGCAAACAGTTTCCCACCGCACTGCACCAAGCTCGCTGCTGCCGGACCTGTGTCACTGCCTCCCACTCAGAGCTCAAGAGTAGCTGAGTGACTTGAGCTCGTGCTCTGCAGCACTGGAGAGAACCTGACCAAGGAAGGTTGGTTTTCTGATCAACTTCCCAGCCACCTCTCCCCATCTCCCCTGTCCCCCCCCAGTAGCCATTGCCCCCCACCCGGTGGCCCTCTCCTTGGCACAAGCCAACAGTAAGCTCAGTTCTCCTGGGCTCTGCGGAGGCAGGTCAGCAGCAGGACCACACCACCCAGTGCTGGTGCTGTTTTGGTAACCTCATTCCTGCAATGTACAAAGCTGGCCATCCCAGGCAGCCCGCGGGCCAGATGCTCCACTGGGAGACCCAGCCTCTGCTCCTCACAGACACTCATGGACTAGAAACCAGCACCTCAGGGAGCAGAGACCCATCAAATCTCCCCACACCAGTCAACTCTAGGTTATAACAAATAAAGAAACATCCAAAGATCCAATAAACCCTCCAATCTCTGTATGCAATGCAATCAAAAGAGCTAGAAAATCACCTTTGTTTTCTTTGCTGGCTGTCTTTCCCCAACGGACAGCACAAACTTCGTCTAATTTGGGTCAGTATCGAGTACTGCCAAAACAAATGAATTAAACGCAAGGCTGTAATGCAGCAAGCTGCATGACCCTTTTCACATGGAGGTACGGACACCTTTGTAACGCCAACGCCATATCCCACTTTGGAGGCTGAGCGGCAGGAATGACAGAGCACAGTCCTCTGATACGGCTGGGTGTGAAGGTGCATCGGGAGTAGAGTTCAGCTGCAGATTCAACAGCCCTCATAAGTTGCCATTTCAAGATTTCCTTCGTTACAGAAATTTCATGAGACTCATCAAATTTCCCACATGTTCACACATTACTCATCACTGTGGTATTTGAGCACCTTAGCCCAGCTGTTTCATGTGAAACCCGTTACCGTGGGCCAAAATCTCAGGAGATGTTGGATGTATATTAGTAGTTCCTGTTCAGTTTTGGGCCCAACACAGACTTCAAACTACCAAGACATTTCAAGGACTTTAGATATAGAGATTCTGCTCTGGACTGATCTTTTCTCTTTTACCAAAAAAACACTGTTTAGATCATTTCCACTGAAGTCACTCTGTGCATCTGTCTTCTTCATCAATCTATTCCCAGTGTGTTCTTTGTTGCACACTGTTTTAATTAGTGTTACACAGTCTTGTATATTCAGCAAAAAACCCAAATATGACAAATGTGATTAAATGTTTCAGTTTTGAGAACATCAGCTTAGGTAAGCTTTTACACAATAAGGCATTAATAATCTTTTGCATACGATATAAAACAATTTTCTGTGATTGATTATGTGTGTGCTGATCTTAACAGCGATAACAATGGATGAACACTTTACTCATTGTGTAGGCAGATACAGTTAGGGAGATGTACATAAAAAATTACCATAGAATTAGGAAGTAAATAAATGTTTAAGTCAAATATTTGTGCTTTTATCCTTGGAATCTAATGATGACAAAGTTTATCGGATATTTTACATTTTACTCGGCAGCAATCATGTGGTTATCATTGACAGATGAAAACAGAGAGGAACTGGGTTATGAATCCCAATAAATAAAGCATTTTACTAAATTTGTATGCATCAGTGTGTGTGCGTTTGTGCCTGCAAACTTTGTGTTATACTCAGAATAAAACAGTGGAGGATAACAAAAAAATCTCAAGCCCCCCAAATAAAGCAACTGAAGCTCTCAGTATTAAAACTTAATGTTATCATGATGTGTCTGGTGTGTATACACACCACTGCTCTCTACTGGGTTAAATCAGAAATGCTTATCTATGAGTCAAAATGCCTATACCACGACTAAGTGAAAATGATTTTCCCTTAGCTCACTTGATAAGAATTTGTTTACAGAGCAAGAAACAGATTTTAATCCTGATGCTTAGCACAAATTAAGGTGGCCATCTTGTGCAAGCTAGTGGCAACCATCACTATACAGCTAGAGCTGAAATTACATAAAGAATTAAAAAGACCTTTTTTTAAACAGCTCTTGCTCATTTAAATGGTATGAACTGCCCATTCAACCTGCATGTGTCTTTGTTTCATGTCTCTGGTCCCCATAGGCAGAGCCATCCCAAACACCAAGCAGTTCAGAGAAGCAGATAATTAACTACTGCCTATTGTACAAATTGCACATTTTCAATTAATGTTCTACCTCACAGGCAGGCCAGTTAGTTTTAATCAGTCTCATGACATCAACTATTGTGGTTACCATTCTCAGATACTAGGAGGCACCTTGACGGAGCTGCGCAGGCAGACGGCAGCATGCGGCCCCTTCAACCGATCCTCAGCGCTCAGCCCCTCTGCTGAGCTTAGCACTCCCTACTAGGTGTTTGAAAAGAAAAAGGTTATAGGATGAGAGAATCACTGAAGGTCGCTCTTCTTGGGAGATGCTGCGTTTTAATAGCTTCAGGCCTATTCTGTACTCTTAAAGATGACATTAGAGATGAGATGGACTTAGTGAAACTTTAGGACCCTTTTGCCTTTGCATTTGGCTCCCAGAATGCCCCTAGCACCGCTGAGGATGGATGTAGTTTACAGCAACCTTGAGACTGCTCTAACTAACTTTGGCGGTGACCTAGAGACTGCAAAAATGGCTTTACTTCTTGGTTTCTTTGTGGCCTGTGCTGAACACAGCTTAGCTAGTGTAAGAGTCAGGGTTAATCTCTGTACTTATGTTTTTTAAAATAGCCTTAAAATTTCAACACTCTATTGAATTAAAAATATAAAGTGTTTGGGTTGGGGGGGGGGGAGTGTGAGAGAGAGAGGAGGGAACAGAAAACTCAAGGAGTAGACCAAAAAAATACACTTCATTTTCACAAATAAGAGAATGACCTTTATAATGCAGTTGGAGCCTTGCTTCTTGTCAGTTATGGGTCAGTGCCCTATTACTGTATTGCCCACACACTATTATTGCAGCAATGCAATTGCACCCCTAGAGGGAGGTTGTGTCAACATTTCTATTACAAACCCCTCTTTCCAGAAGGTTAAAGCCTGCCTGTCAGCAAGGAAATAACTTTATTAAAAACAAACCTTGATAAAAATCCATTTGGCCATGTTTAAATGACTACAGCCTTGTCCCAACAGAAGAAGCATACTGGGTTCAAACGTTCTTGTGCAACTTCAGAAGGGTTTTGCTTCCAGAAATCCTTGCTCCCCTTTGGGGCACCGACAAGACTTGAGAAGGGGAGGGAAGGTACCTCAAGGATGCACAAGGCTTCCCGCAGCTCCTCGGGACATCAGTGCCACGGGCCCTTCCTGGGGAGGCTGAAGGCTGGAAAGGCTGCGGGAAGCGGAGATTTTCCCACAGCCCCAGCTCTGTGCTAAGTCCCAGGCCTCTGCAAGCTGGGGAGTGGAGTCAAAAGACAGGGGCAGTGTTTCGCCTTGCCACAGACATCACCAGATACCTCTTTTTAGGGAAGGTTAGCTTTGCTCCTGCTAGGGAAAGAGCTATGGGGAAGCAACAAGGATGGTGGCCTCTATCAGTGCAGCCCCCATTAGCACAAGATTAGTGCACTTATCCCTAATTCTGGGTGAGGGCTGGGGCTACAGATATACACATATATACACATACATATAAATATAAATATAAATATATATATTATATTATATATATAAATATATATAAAAGAATTACACTGAACCTGGATTTGGCTCCATTTGTTTAAAAAAACCCATAAACATACATTGAAGCCATACACCAAAAAAGCTTTTAGAGGACTCAAAGGGGTCTTTCTGTTGCAATAGGTACATTTACTTGGAATTTCAGTCCAAAAAAATCCATTTTATGTGTATATCTGATTGGTAGATATACATATCCAGGCAGCTTTTTAGAGAGTCTGTCTCTTGTGTGTAAATAAGAGATGTCATTTGTTAAGAACTAATAAAAAATCTTTAAATCAAGTAATTTATATTCGAACCTCCCCCTTTAAAATGAAAAAAAGAGCCCGTAACTGGCCAAGTCAGAGAAGCTATTTATTCTACAGTGCAAACTCTCTCACTTTATGGGAATTTTCTCCTTAAGATAGACAGTTAAAAAATAAATAAAATAAAATAAATGGTGATGTATTAAAAAGAAGAGGCTCCGTTCAAAAGGACTGAGCTTCAAACACACTTCCCACAATGTCTGCTTTGGTTTTGAGTAGTTTTGCTCACAAATAAAGGTCCTTTAGAACAGCACACTGCTTCAAAACAGGGCCAAAATAGTAAGTCCAAGACATGAGTGCACGGCAAAGAGGTAAATGAGTTTTTTTCCTAATATAGAGTTGAACTGGAAACCGTGGCAGCCTCAAAGAACATTAGAGACCTGCAGGTCCCCGTGACATATTAACAAAGTAGAAAACCCCAAGATAAGACCCTGGAAGAAAGAACATAGCAGCATAAAGAGGGATCAGAGTACACTGCACAGCTTTGCAGTTTGCCCCCTGAAAAACAAGCAGTTTACAAATTAACCGCTGTGTTCGCTAAATCCCAGCTCGCTTGGCAGCAAGAATAGGAAAGGATATGCCAGATAATGCAGTCTGGTTCTGCTCCCTGGTTTACACATAAGCATTGCCTAAGCACAGGACTCATATCACGAGGAGGAAAAGGAAATGCAGGATGAGGAGCAGCAAAGCATCTCCTTGTGCTATGATGATCATGGTGATTACGGTCGTATTTCATGAATCCCCAAGACTGCTGTGTAAATGCAGCATCCTCTGATGACAGTGAGACCTGCAGGTGCCTAATGGCTATGGCACAGCGCTGAGGATTTTGCCTTCTTCCTTTTCTTCCCATCTCTTTTCTTCCCCTAGATGTCAAAATCCTGAAATCTAGGATTGGTGACTGTGATCTCCCTTGGAGATCTGGCCACTTTCAACACAAGCAAGAGCTTGTCAAGTACATAAATCCTTAAACAGTTTTAAAAATAATTGTTGAAGGAAGATCTGCAAACTGAGACCCCTTCTATAGCACAGTGTAGTTTAAGCAGAGGTTACAATTATGCAGTCCCTTCTAAAATCCCTCTTGTTGTAGACAGCCACATTGTGTCAGAATCCATGAGCAACCTTTAACATTTGGATCAAATATACAAACAAAATCTGAAGGAATGAAGGCTAATTCAGGAATGCAAGATCCATTAAACTACGCAAGTATGCATGAACTGTAAAAAGCGGATCCCATACATATCAGCTATAGCCCTTAGCTGTTAGCAGGTGTGAATCAGTCAGTTGTACAATTCATTTGTCTACCTAATTGCACTGAAGATAGGCTTTTACTTTGCCTATAACATCACTAATGAGTAGGTTTTCAGTTCGATCTAACTAATTAATTCTTGTTAACTTCCTTTGCATTGCTGTTCTTTTAATTTAACCAGAGACAGCTGGAACTGCTACTAGCAGTTGCTACTAGTGTTTAGTCTCAACTAGATTACTCCTATTCATTAGGGGCTGTAATTGTTGGTCAAACCCTCCCAAATGGTCATTACAACCTCTGGCTTGCATATTGAATAACAGCAATTTCCTGACTCCAACAGACTCTCATGTGAGGGAGGAGAAAATGCTAATAAAGAAAGAATAAATGATTCTCTGCTTCATTCAGTGCTGTGTAGATTTCCTTTACAGCAGAAATTGTACTGAGGTGGTAAAACGGGTTTCTTGCAGGCCCCCTACCTCCACCCTGAGTGAAAACAATAAGAACCAAGTCAAGCATTCCCTGCTACTGTGATTACAGCATCCGTAAAAGTGATTATATGGCTGCTGTAATCAACTTCAATGAAAGCTGCCTGTTAGAGCTTCAATAATTACTCATTTCTGTTAACAGCTTGCTTTCAGTTTAGTACTTTGAGGCCTAGGAAAAAAAAAACGGCATTTTAATAGAAGATCCTGTGAACACAGTATTTTGGGGGGTAAGAGCTTGTGTGTGGGCAAATAAAAAAAAAAAATGCACATGCAACTTTTTTGTCCTGTTCTCAATAGCAGCCCCTTTTCATTTAAGCTCAGAATCCATTTAACCAGCAACAAGCACAAGTTCATACAGGGTTCAGTCATGTACTGAATGTTTACTGAAGGAGGCACAATAGTTTAAATAAAGTGGCGGTTTTAAATATTTTACCCATTTCTTTAAACAAATTGCCAATCCTTAAACTCTGTGTTAAACACATTTCAAAAGCAAAATACCACAAAGCTCTCTTTCAATAAAACCGCTACTTTTGTCATATTATGCCTCCTCCATCTTGATGTATTTTATTTCTGCAAAGCTCTGCAGAAGAATGGAGCTTACAGAAGTTAAGGGCTCATTTTTAAAACAAAACAAAAGAACCGTTTAGTCTGAGATTAAAACAACACAGGTCAGCATTGCCCTCCAATGTCTGATGTTCTACAAAGTGACACCGCAACTAGGGATGAGGGAAGCAGACTGCAGAGAATTAAGATTGACCAACGCTTTCACCTCAAACTTAAAATCCCAGTCAAGCCTTTCTTGAGGTTAAACTCAGCCTGAAACAAGAAAATGTACAGAAACCACTCCTCTTGTTTGAACAACTTTATGACTATGGTTTTATTTTTCTGGTGTGTCTATACACTTCTCCATTTGAGCCAAAAAAAACCAGAAAGGTGGTTCTCATAGTATCTTAGGGCCAGCTAGTATATTAAAAAAATGCTGTAAATCCTGTAAGAAAGTATAAGTTTGTATAAGTATATGTATATGCAAGTTTGTATATGTAAGTTTGTATAAGTATCAACATGGTTCTATACCTGGAAAATTTCTATCCACCGAAATTCCATCACTCTTCACTTTGGGAGATTTACTGTAACATTACCTGTGACTTAAGGGCCAAATTTCCCAGTGGACAAGGCCCTGCACTGACACAGAGCTGTTGCTCAGGGTTTCTTCTTCTGCAAGAGTCCGAACAAGCAATGGGGGCTCTGGAGCCAGAGGACTGGACACGCTGCAAAGACGATGTGATACTTCTTCAACACAGGACTGTTCCTCCAGCACAGACTTGCAGCTGATGCCAGTGTTTGTACTAGCCAGATGAGGGGCTGAGGAGACTAAACATGCTCCTAAACTACAGATCACAAGGGGGTGGAATTATCCTTTTCCGTCTTGTCTTGCATAGGGGACAAAGTACTAATTGTGATCTGGTGCATGAATGGGAGGAGAAGCACCCTCTGCTTTAGCACCAGATCAGCAGCATCAAGGAGAGCTGAGCTCTGTGAACAATGTATTCATTTTTTAAAAAAACTGCCTTGGCCCAAAAATGCATAACATGCTCTCTGTCCTCAATTAGTTTATCTGATAGGTGAAGTAACAGAAAAATGTTATTAATGTCTTGAATGTAATACAGTGCATGACATTTACATAGCATCTTTCATCCTGAAGGATTCCAAAGCACTTTATAAATGATGTGCTTATGGAAATCACTTCACCGTTGGAGTGGAGCCAGCACTGGGGTTTAAGGCAGCAGCCAGCTGGACAAATGCTCAGCAGCAGAGATTTGGTCAAGGACAACAGTTGGAATTATCTACTCTTGCAAAGAGTGACATGAGTTATAGAGAGCCTAATTTTGCTTGGTACCTGCAATCATTGCTTTATTGTGCATGCACAATATTTGGTTGCATCCACTGTAATTTCCATAAGCTTTCCACTATTTCCGAGGACAAAGCATTCTCAAAAAGAGATCGTGCAAGCCTGGAAATTGCTTTCCCTAGTAGTCCATCAGAAGGCAACTCTGCTAAGAAAGAGGGCACAGTGAATGACCTGTGTATTGTGCCAGCTGCCTAGATGACAGTTTTAATATGGGGCAGCATCCTCAGTTGGCACAGCCCCATTTATTTGAATAGACTTATTCCAAAGTATATCCTCTAAAGTTTCATTTCATAAAACGATTCCAGTTCACGATTTCATTTTCCCTTCCTGCAAGGTAGTTAGAAGACTTGACAATGGATACCACGGACATTTAAAATACTATGTTATTTTCCTGTGCATATCAGAGGATGCTGCTCTTTTCCTTTTGCCAGCTCATGCACACAGTGGAGTTGTAGTGCTGGTTTCACCATCTTTTCTTCTCCCTACTTTCAGACAAGAGACTTCTCTGAGGGCAGCTCAGACATGGCCAGCCTCTTCCCCAGGACAGAGACTACCTTTCAATGTCCAAAGGACTCCTGAAGCTGATGGGCAGCTGGAGCAAGACAGAGGACCCTTTAATCTGCTTTACATTGCATGGAGCAACTAGACCAGTGAAGATCAGCATTAGGCTCTCAGCAGAGCACAGCTGTCACATCCCTTCCATTACCCCTTTTTACTTAGTCTGGATTAAATGCAGTGTGGTTAGACCAAGGAATCTGGACACAAAAAGGATGTGAAAAACAGTGAGCATAAGTTTTGAAGCTACTTGGTATTATGCATTCACCTAAGAAAGATGAAACCTGATCTGATTTAATGTGCTTGGTTTCTCTGAAAATTAAGGCAAGGGTTTGCAAGACCTCATTCAGAAGCTCCCACCACACAGGAACTGTCAATAGATTAGCAACTGCAAGATGAGGAACCTGGGGAAAGCCTCGCACATAGCTGCCTCTGTCAGGCAGCCTTGCTGGTGCAGATCAGTAAGAGACACACTGAAATTAGTAGGAATCACTTTTCATGTCATGTAACTGAACTTAACTATATTTTTATAAGTAACTTAGCATGAAACAAAATTATAAACCTCCTTTTTATTCTCTATTATCTATCCAGTTTCTTTGTTGAAGTTTCTTTGGCAGAATTACTGAGCACAAATATTCTGTTTCTCTGGCTACAGAAACAAAGATTTCCTTTGGCCTTTATATACTGGTACAAAGAAGATTCAATATGGCCCATAACTGCTAAAGCATTAATTTAATTTATTATAATCTGTCTCCAGAACTTTGTGTTAAGCGGACTAATGCATAAGCCTCAAAACTCTTAAAGCAACTATTGTGCTATATATTAGGAGAGTGTTGTAAATACAATTGTACTTGTCAGAATAAAGCCGAAAAACTTGAAAAATGCAAGACATAAGTTTTCTTGAGGACAGCCACTTTTGCAAACTACCGTAACAGAATTCAGCATTAAACTTCTCACCGTCACTGAAAAATAGGAAGGCTCGATTCAGAGGACTGGAGAGCTGTCTGGGAATTGTATGTTCTGTTCCTCAAACAGCTTGAACTGTGTCCCACAGGTGTTAAGGTAAAAGTAAACATTAAAAATGAAATCTTGAGTCATGATCTAATTTCCTTTAACATTCAGGAAACCTACCCCCACAAACAAAATGTTTAAGAAAATGAAGTATGAAATCTTTCTTTTCAGTTGTTCTTGACAGACCACTGTGCACAGCACTAGCATGAAGGACAACAGGTATCAAAAGCCACAGTTCTTTGCCTTTGTTTATGTAAAACAGTAACACACAGGTGTCTCCGACATCGGCTATTATTCAGACCTTTCAACCTACCATCAAGGCAGACAAGTAAGTTGGGGCATTCTGACATATATTCTTCTTAAGACATGAAGACTGTCTTTAAACCTTTTAGCTTGAGGAGATGATTAAGGCAGACTGAGTGGTGTTATGTGCAAGAGGTATGCAAAAAGCAATATCCTTCTGTAGACCAGCTCCTGGCTACTGGATAGAATTACAGACATTGATATCTTCCCAAATATGATTACATCCCAGCTGTTTTTTTAAGGAAAAAAAAAAAAACCGAGAGGATAAAACTGTTCTTTTTTATAGAGTCTTAGCAATTTCATTGGCTAGGTGACCTATATTCTGGCAAAGAAAGAATTATACTACACAATGATCTTTGCCTGTGTAGATGATCATTAAAAAATGATGTTAATGGGGCATTTGATATTGATTTGCATTTTGAGAAGTGAAATAGGTGTGAATGAGAGAGAGATCATTTCTAGATGCACAAGTTGCCTTATAGTACCATTGCCTGTATTACCTTAACTGCAGCATACACCATGCAGCTCCTGCAGGGATCCCTTCACCCACGGACTTTAATTGCTCTGCAGTGCTCTCATTTTACAGATGGAGAAACCAATACTCAGAGAAGTGAAGCCACATGGTCCAGGTCACACCGCAGGGCAGTCAAGCGGCAAGGACCGGTGCTGTCTCCTGGTTCCCGGCCAACTGGATCACTTGGAAAAACTTACTGTAACTGTCCCTTCCAGTCTAAAATATTTCTGCTTTTAGAAAGATATATATTCTGAAATTAAATGCTTGCAGAGACTTTCTTAAACATTCTACATCAAAAACTGCATAAATTGCACTTGAAAAGATGCATTGGATATCACTTTCTAGAGCATAAAAACTCTCTATATGGCATGAAGTCCCTACCAAAACTGGATGACTTGCTACATCTTATTTATTTACTCTCTTCTCAATGTACATATAGCAACAGCAGCTGGTTGCATGACATAATGAAACTTATCAAATTTTTAACTGCCCTCCAGTGACCAAAAATGCACTTTGAGAGTTATCAGTGAAAGCACCTACAGTGATAGTAGAATAAGGTCTGGGTAGAAAGGCTATTCCTAAGTTGAGTAGGCCCCAAAATAGACAAGACTTTCTAATTAAATCCAACAGCTTGAATTACATCCAGACCCAGATACAAAGCCAGAGCTGCTCGCAGAGTGCAAATGGAACACGTTCAAGCTGGCTTGCGCTACCACACTGGCAGACCACTAGCTGTCGTAAAGCTCTGCGTAGCCTACAATGCAGGAACCCAACTTGGAAGGGACAGCACGTAGGATTATTTTGGGCAGTTGAGCACCATCAAGAAATCTCAGCTAAGCACAGAAGGGACAAAAGTGGAAGGAGTTGTTCTTGTGGCCAAAAGCAGTCGGGGTTAAGGAGCATGCCAGTATTGCAAAGCTCTATGGCAAAAGGTGCAAAGACTGCATGAGCAAATGTGAGACACAGTTAGTTGTGTATCAATTAACTGATGCCACCATGGACACAGGTGGTAAGCATCCAGACTTCCTTGGAAGAAGCATTTACTAATAACAATTGTTAATAAGGAATTCAAAACCTTCCAGATGATGCCCGATCAGCCATGAAGGACACTTTTCTAGTTCACAGTAATAGCTCATAGCTCTCTCTCTCCCCTATCTCTTCCAGATCGCTATATATAGTCTAAAATTCTACCAGGGAACATGACGTATATCTTTCCTATATTGCTTTTCTACTGCTCCCATGGAAGCAACCAAAATAGACAATATCTGATCATTTCTTCCCCACAATGTACTTGGAAATATCCTCCCAGAGAGAAATGATTAGATCTACTTCCAAGTGGAGAAGGTGCAGATTTGCCAGACTGCTGACTATATCAAACCATTCCATGATCTAGTCTCCAGAAGTACTCCATGAGGGAGCAAAACCTCAGCTTAGAAGCCCGGAGCTATATAACAAAAAACTGGCAAGATATCAATGAGCTTTCTGCTTCTGGCAGCCACAAATCCTAAGATTTCATTAGCCAGAAGATGACCTTTGTTTGGTTCATGGAGAATGTGAAGAAGAGGCAGTTAGGGAGCTAGCACATATATGCAGGAGGGCAGGGCACTCCCCTAACAGACGGCCTACAGAGTAAACAGCTGAACAACATGTTCTTATAGAAAGTTCTAAAAAATGTTTTTTCTACCAGCCCCTATGCTCTCATGTCATAAATACTGCATTCTGACAGAACTAACAGAAAAGATGGTATCTCATCTTTGACTTTAGTAAGAAGACAGCACTGTTCTTACTGTGATCCATATTCAGAACATTGGTTACGCGGTAGCTCAAGAACACATTAAAGCAATTTCCTGAATCAATTCTTTTACCTGCCTTTCACTTTTTATTTATAGGACAGATATAGTATTCAGAATATGACCCAAGAACATATGATATGCCCCACTGTGTCAGATCAAAGGTTCCCCCCCGCCCAGCATCTCTGGCAGTGGCAAAAGGAGATGTTGTTTAGGGAGAGCATGTGAGCCTAGACACTTTAAGCTGTCTGTTCCCTCTGCACTCCCCTTGCATATGGAGATAGTTGAATTTTTCTAATCTCTTTTTGAACTTGCAGATATTGCTTGCCTCTGCAGCTTCCAGCGGCAGCAGGTTTCAAAAGTTCACTACTTCTCTTGGAAGGAAGTACCTCCTTTTACCTATTTTAAATTGATCATCCTGTCTCTTCATTGTGTGCCTCTACTTCTAGCATTCTGGCATTTGGCGAATTACAGTTCAGTATCCAGCTTATCCACTGCTTTCATGATTTTGCAAACCTTGATCATTTCCTCCCCACCTTGATCACTCCCCACAATCTCCCTTCTCCTCTCTCAACTGAAGACTTTTTAGTCTCTCCTCATAAGGCAGTTCTCTAATTTGACTATGTTCTTATTGATATGCGGAGATCAGAATTACACACCAAGACATGGGTGCACCGAAATTTTATACAGTGATGAAATGATACTGTCTGTCTTGTACCAACAGTACTCCTGCTGATGCCCAGCATTTTTCTGGCTTTTTTGACTGTCACTGTTCATGGAGCTGATGAGTTCAGAGAACTGTCAGTGATGACTCCAAAATCTCTCTCCTAAGCTGTATCTGTCAGTTCTGAGTTCAGCTTTGCGTAGGCAGTTGAGATTATTTTTCTATGTTTACCTTTATCCTCATGAAAGCTCTTTTGCCAGCTTTCCAACCATTTGTTCAGTTTTGTGAGATTGTTCTGGACTTTCTTGTCATTGGCACAACATTTGGCAACCCAAAAGAGTACAGTATCAGCCACAAACTTGGAGATTTCACTGTTCACTCCCTTCTCCAGGTCATTAACGACAATGCTGAACAGAAGCTGTCCCAGCACCAATCTGTGGGAGATGAAACTGCCAACTCTTCCTCATCCTGAAAAGCACTGTTTAAGCTTTACCCTTTGATTCCTATCTATCCCTTCAGCCGATTTCAACCTGTAAAGGAATTTTTTTTCCAAAACCAGTACTGATTTATTTCTTTGATAATCTTTGGCGAGGAACTTGGTCAAAGGCTTTTTGCAAGTCCAGTTTAATATGTCCACCAGCTCCTCTTTATCTACATGCTACACTCCCGTAGAGCTCCAGGGGACAGTGTGGCAGGATTTCTCTCTGAAGAAGCCATGAAGGCTCTTTCCCAACAGACCGCGTCTAAGTGTGCTCAGTGTCCTTCCTGTTTAAGGTGACTTTGTAGTCCATTTTACCAAGGATGGAGGTCAGATTCAGTGACATGTACTTCCCAGGATCCCTTCTAGAGCCATTTTTTTAAACCCCAAAAATAATGCAGAACCATAAACTGCTGGTATTAGTTCCAGGGTTAGGGCGATGCTCACGTTATCTCAAGTGAGAACCAGCATCACCATCAGTGAGGCAAAAGTTACTCAGTAAGACAAGCTGAAGCAATGCAAGTACAGGCTAGGTCTCGCACGCCACACAGAAACACAAGAGGCACTTGACTTTCAAACAGCATCCACATCTAAGGACAGCACACCACAGCTGTACTCCTGTGTCTAACCGAATGTCCCACAACAAAGCTCTTCCAGCAGAAATTCAGCTGTGAGGTGAAGGAGTAACTAGATGAGACAAAGGCTTCCCTCTTGCAGCACGAACCATGTGGACACCCTCTCAGAGGACAGAGGTCAAAGTCAAGGGTTTCCACTATGACTAAGTCATCTGCAGCATTGACTTTATTAACCATAAAAAATATATATTAAAGGATAGAGCCCATCTGACATATTTCTGCAGGTTCTTGATTAAAATAAAGTTCAGTGGTTGAATAAGAAAGTTGGATTTCTCGTATTTCTGTTACAAGGAAAAGTCAAGCTAAACCTGGACCACAAACTGTTTCAAAATACTCCCCAAAGCTGGAACTAAACTCGAGCTGTTATTTTGGAAATCTTTTCTGATCTCAAATCCCAAACCAGAACTGAAGCAAAACAAGACAAAAGGCTTTCCAGCTCAGAATGATAGTTCAGCTGAAAAATGACATCCCCTGGCATGTTCTGTGCAACTAGAGGACAGCTTGCCTTTAAAATTCCTCTGAAAAACGCCACCCTGCCGCATGTCCTTCCTTCCTCTCTCCCTTGCCACACGATGCACCAGCAGATGGTCACAAAGCTTCACTGCTGTAGGGCGCTCTTCTGATCTGCAGACCTAGCCAGGAACCAGCTAACCTTGGGGACTACCTGCTAAGATGAGATCTAGGTAAACTGCTTCTTGTGATTCCCAGTTCTCACAGAGGAAAGCACTGTGTTGTTACTACCAGCAATGCCCTGTAAGTGTTCTCTGGGTTCACTGGCCTTACTTTCCTACAGCAATGCCACTACTGTACCTGGAGGCAGAGATATACCTGTTTGTGCATGACGATGGGTTTCTGTGCCTCAGTACTATTCACATGCAGTTGGGTTTTTACAAGGGACAGAAAGGAGACTTCAGCTGCCAACCTGCTATTCCTTCCATTGCTCCCACTCCTCTGGCTAGCAGTGGCACCACCTGTATTCCTGGCATTGCTTTTTTTTCTCTCCAGCTCCATGGTCCCCTATACTGAATTTAAGGTATTGGAAAAAATTCCAGTACATGTCTGGGAATGTAAATGATACTCAGGGAGAGGGGGAGATGGAGGTTAACACTTTGCCTTGGTTTAAGCCCTGTGCTGGGGGTCTGTGAACTGAACAATAAACCATTATTGGCTTGGAATCAGAGCTCAGCTAGAACAGCTTCAATCACAGCTGGATCTGACCCAGAACAGATTCAAACATACTGGTTCAATTCCCTGGTTGTAAGTCTCTTCTTGTAATGATAAGCTGTAATCAGCAATTAGGAATTGTTCATGGCAAGGTAGTGCCAGAATTCATGTAAGAAAGGTCAAGCCTGGGCCCAGGTTTCATAAAAATTCCAAACTGGAATGATAACCTCTATGCAGAGCAAACACTTCAATATTGACACAGCTAAAGCGCAGTGGAGAGGGAAAAAGCAGCAGAAAGCATTTGTCATTTACATGAAGACAACAAGATATATATATTCCTTAAAATAAAGTTTTTATAGCTTCCATTGGACACCATGGCCATTGTGTATTCCTTGTATTAATTCCTAGTTATATTCTGCAGGGTATATCAATATATTTAACTACTTATGAGTTACAAATATGATAGGAAACGGATACACCTTGTTTAAGTAATATACAATTCTCCAGTGTTCCTCATAAACACTCTATTGATGTTCTCAGCTAAACTCAGGTAAAAGATTCTTAATGAGTGAAAGTATGGCTTTAAAGTTTCTGATATTATCTCCTCTTGAGGAATTTTGTCTTTAGCGCTTTCTTCCTGATAATCTCCCAACCATTCACCTACAACATCTAATTAGCCAGAGCAGGTTTTCCAGATGATTATAAGTGTGGACAGTGCACAAAGTTGATGAAAATGTAGCTTATATACTCCTCTTCCCTAGGCTGCGGGGTACCTCAAGTCCAGCTCTCCACTGTTCATTTTGTTAAGAGTCTTCCATGTTACAGAATCATTCTGGGACAAGATTATTTTCAGGAAGGTTTTAAAGGTGGAGAGAGAGAAGCACTGCAGTTTGTGTCAGCACAAGGGCTACATCTGAAAGGAGCGCACAGACATATGGAAATGAGCCATAGGACATGAGAAGAACTTCTAAGTGGATAATGAAAGTCATGAAAAAAGACTTAGCATCTATCCTAGAGTCATCCTAAGACAAAGTGCTTCCTCTTTCCAGCACTGGATAAAAAGCAATTTTTTCAGTTCTCAGCTGGTCATCCCCAAGAGTATTATTCTGCTGGGATGCAGAATAATTTCTTTACATGCCATCTTTTAGGACTACCAATCGAAACAGTATTTGTAAATAACTGTTTTAATGAGGATAGGAATTTCTCCATCTATAGTTCAAATACTGTTAAAAAGTGTACCCACTCTCATTCCAGAATTTTGGTCCTTAGTAGCTGTGAGTGGAAAATGTCTTTTGGAAGGGTTTTTTTTGGTAGCATAACAGTGTGTTATAGCTTTAAATTGATACACTAGTCTTCAAATGAGATAGTATTACAAGGTATCATGTGTTTTATGGGGCAATCCTAGCTTTTCCCACCTAGTTGAATCAGCAGCTCCTTTTCTCATTATATTCTCTTTACCCCTGTGTCATTCTGCCAACTGTCAGCTAAAGATCTGTTTAATTTTCTTGCAAGAGGCAATGCACAAGAATTAAAATAACAGAAAATAAATAGCAATCTTTCTGTAAACTGTTAATTGTTTAATTCCCTTCAGAGTAATAAAACTTTGTAAAAGGAAATACGAACAAGCTGAAAAATCAGGGCATGGCCTTTCAGACTTCTTTTTGATTCACTTTAGAAAGAAATCACTAATAATAAGATGTTTGGATTGAATGAAATTGCATTTGATTTATTTCATTTCTCCAATTTCACAAGTAGGAAGAATAGAAGAATATATGCAATTAAATTTAAACTATTGGTCTTAAATGACAAAGCTCTAAACCTTTTGAGGTGCCGGCTACTTAAGACCCTGTTCTTCAAGTTCATGTATTGACTCAGATCAAAAAAGCTTCATACAGAACATTCTTGTTTAGATGGAGACATGCTGAGAGGACACTTCCTTCTCTGTAAGGCCTTCTTAACTCTGAAACACACTTCTCTTGCTTTGGCAGATCTCACATTTGTTGCTCCTGGGGCATGGGCTGAACTAATTCACTAATGGACTTTGCAGAGGAGAAACGGAGTGAGGGTGATGGTGTGGGGGATATTAATGTTAAGATGTTATAAAAGTAAGACTCATTAAGTTTGTTTAGAGGCAAAGTGTTGTAGCTTGAATAAATGGCTTTTTCTGGGTCTGCAGAAAACATGGGCCCTGAAGGCCAAACTTTCAAATGTGTTAAGCTGTGCTGGAGAGGATTTTCCAAAGAGCCTAAGGAAACGGGGATTCTGACTTCCATTTCAATCAGTGGGATTTAAGCACTTAATTTCAGTAATTTTTGCAAATTCCACTAAGCATTTCTTTGTCTTTTTGGCCACCTAAACACTTTGAGAATCTTGTGTTACAGAAACTGAAATAAGAAAAAAGTGAGAACACTGCAAAAGACAACATTAAAATAGGAGCTGGGCTTTTTCCAAGTAAGGATGATGATGTTCAGAGGTGGTGGGAAACTGGAGTCCTTGGCAAAGCCTGAGTCATTGTACAGCTACATATGAGCAAGTTTCAGAGACTTTCCTTCTGTTGCAATTGCCTTTGTGCTTCTGAATCATTGACCAGAAAAATGTTGAAAACAAAATCCTGCCTCTGTTGGTGTTTTAAGTAGCACTTTGCACAGATTTGATCACCTTTCCCAGTCCCAGCAGAAACACCCAAGCCATGTTTATTTCATTTGATCTAAGCCATAGGAAAGAATTTTCCAGCTGCTCAGGGATTCGATAAAAGATTGTCTATAGCAATGAGGAGCAGAGAGAGAATAATGCTGATTCTGTAGTATCTTACCAGCATTTCATCACAGAAAAGGAAAATCTAAGAGCAACTTCCTCAGTGTCCCACTCCATAAACACGGAGATTTGGACACTTTTACTGTGTATTCAGATATGCAAGCAATCTTGCATGAGAACTCAACAGGTACAGGAGGTAAATAAAGAGAAGAATACCAACACACTACAACAGTTAAATCTGAGATGGCACGTACCCACTCAACCCAGTCACAGGCATTTTCTCAGTATGTAACATTACTACACTCATGACTCTTTTTTTTGACAAGAATTCTTAAATTACCACTGCTATGGCATCCTAGTTAATTGCTACAGATTCAGGAGGAAATAATGATCTCTAGCTACCTGTAACAATGCTATTAAAATTTCTGTTATATCACTGACTCAAGCTTGTTTGAGCTGCACAACAGTAGAAAAAGCCAACTTTTCTCATTATTAAATAAAGATTATATTGCCTTGCACGTACAGCTTAGAAGATAACCAACCTTGTTCAATGTATAACATATTCATTACTCTGATAAGCAATGAGAAAGCGTGCCAAAGTTTTGCTTTAACAAGGCAAAGTGAAAAAACGTCTGGTCTCAGAAGAGATTACTACTATGACAGATTATGTTTAATTTTTTTAAAGTGAGGTAATTTAAATATTGTATAAAAGACATGTAAGGTATTCAAAAGCTGATAAAAGCATATATGGAGATGTCATTGTGAGCATCATTAAAATGATGTTTTAATAACTCTTACATAGCTAAAAAAACTCATTATCCTAATGAAAAGGTTTGCATTTCCTTAACCTGACCAACTGTTCAGCTATATGGCCTATTTTATTTACTTCTGTCATTCATTAATCTATCTAGAATCTTGATTTCAGTGTAGGAAGGTAAGTTCAGTGTTTAGGTTAAAAGAGACCAATCACTTAGGCCTAAGTTGGTGGTTCTTTTGGTTCCAGTTATAGATTTAATTCATTTGTCCCACTGAATTTGGTTTAGCAAGTTCAAATAATAAAGACTGAACTTTAGCCCCTCAGTCATACCAGTGTGTATCTTGATTCAGTACCTTTTAAACTAATTCACAAACCTGCCGAGTTTCAAGAGAAAATGATTATCTTATTGTCCTCCTAATTTTTTGATACAATGAATAATGGAGCTATTAAAAATGGGTAAGATGAGAAAACTTAATTGAATTGATTAGTCAGTTCTGGGGAATCAACATATTTGTGTAAAAGCTATGAAAAACTGAAAGAAAAGCTGTATTTCATTGCAGTTCTATGATGTTAGATAAATACTATAATACAGTATCAATATAATGGAACTTTTACTTCAGTTTTCTTTAGGCATCAGACAAAAGTTACTTCTTATCTTAATTATATTTTTTACCAAATGTATATACATGCAAAATAGAAAGACTTATCCAACCAGAGTGGAGAACGAGTAATAAAAATTACTGGCAATGTCTAGGTACAGTATGACTAGAAAAACAAATAATCATTTTAAGAATATATAAGGTTCCTCTCATGAGGGACCTGCTCATTTTTCCAGTTGAATCACTGACAGAACTGGGATAAGAGGGCCCTTCTTAATCTGCTGTTTCTGTTCATCCTTAGCTCTTTGCATTTCAAATAGAGTTACTAGTACTGTCAGCAGTGTGTGCAACAGACTCAGTCATCTCGAGATGTCCTTTACCAGAATTAACACATAACTTTTAGAAAAATATCTACAATTAATGAATGCTTTCTAGTGATAGGGAACCCACTACAACTGTTGTTAAACTGTTGCAACGGTCAGTTATCTTGACTGTTAAAAATCTAAACCTTCTCATGAGTTTGAATTTCCCTGACTTGGATCTCATTGTATTTTGTCCTCTTAGTCTTATAGAGCGTCTCCTCAAAGTTCTTTTCCCAATGGTAGGTAAATACAGACTATGATCAGGTGGACCTTATCCTCTCTACATGCTTGTTGAATAAAGTTATATAAGGAAGTAGATTTCTCCTCATTTTCTTCATTGTAATAAGCCCAAGAGTGATCAAGTCAGTCTTTCTCAGCAAAGCTTACACTCCTGATAGCAATGTGTGTCAACAGAAAAACCCTGCCATGCTGTTAAATTCTTTTCCAATGCCTTGGAGCATTATCACTTCCCACCCACCCCCTATTTTATAACCTGTTCTAATACAACTCCCCGAGTTGCATCCAACTGCTGTTTCCCTTTGTTTTGACTTTCAGTAAAGTCCACAGGCCTTAAGCACCACAAGAGAAAAAGGGGAAATCATCTGGTCAGAATAATGTGTGAATTACGGAAAGACCATTACGACTCCTAATTCCAAACAATTCAGCAAAATCCTATGTCTATGAGTTGTCACATCAATTCTATCATACAAATACAAAACACAGAGAAGACAATATGCTGAAAACTTCTGTTAAATATACTGATTTATGCCCACCCAGAAAGTTGCCAAATGTTAAATTCCTGCTGAATTTTGTTCAGTTATTTCACTGAATTCTTGTCAATGCAATTATGGGCTTTATTAGAGGATTCACATATTGCCTTTGTAGCTACAACATTCATTTCAAATTCAGCTAAAATTCATAAAAACACATTCCCATTCCTTAAAATGCACTGCATGAGGCACATTCTGGGTCAGAGTCAATTCTCCCACACAAGTAAATCTGGATTAACAAAATCCACAGAGGCTAATATACTGGTACTAGCACAAAGCAAACATTAGTGCAAACGGACTCAGGTCCCCATTTTTTAAGGCAAAGAGCTCCACCTTACTGAACTATAAAAAATCCCTGAATCTGGGACAGAGAAATGCAGAAAATGAAACTAAAAAATTAATGCTCCCCTAAAGAGATAAAAAGGGTAATGAATTAAAAGTGACTTCATTGTTCCATTTTCTTTATAGCAGTTACCATGGAAGGGCAAGAATAGCAGAAGGCTGGAGTTTTAGCTGTTTCTCTACCTTCTTCCATTCCCAAAGAATTTGATGTGACAATTCTGTGCTCAGATGTTTGGACAGCTTAAAACACATGTTAGGCAGCTTAAGGAAGGAAATTAATATAGTCCTGCTATGTTGTTCATTCCATGGGAAAGATGAATGAAGAATAGGGCTTGGGACACGTGTTGGAAAAATGTTTCAGAGCAATTAACAAAAAGACCATTTATATAGCATACCACACTAAGCAGCAGGTGAAGTATAAGCAGAAACTGAAAGAAGATACCTGAGTTCATGATCTAAGTAGTAATATAGTACCAGGGATAGCCTGCAGTTGATTCTTGACTGAAGCATATAATGGGATTCAGCTCCACTGAATTCCTAATTGCTGCACTCTCTAGCCATGGATGTTCCAGCACCCATGGGAGCATGTGTGCGGTGGGGGAAGGAAAGGGGAGAGACTTTTGTGCCCCCCTCCCTGAGCACTGGGTAGGTTGGCACAGATGCCCATCTCACCCAAAGCAGTCACAGGGGTACATGGCCCCTGTTTCAATCAGTCTGCATCCATTCTTGCCCTCACTCTCTTGTGCAAGCATTAACATCCGCATCAAGGCAACATTTTGCAACTTTCTTTTGCACAGGTATAAGTACACACACAAGCTGAAAGACAGGCCTTAAAATTTTGATTTACCACAGGCATTTGTCCTTGTTCCTCACAGGCCTTTGTGTAGGGAGGTGGGTACCCCTAAACATATCATCCATAGTATACTGGTATTCTTAATATCAAGTATCCCTGTATTCCAGAATACCAAATGCCCTCAACAGGGAAGACCATACCCAGAAAATCTGAAGTCCACTGAAACCACCAGACAGTAAGTGGATTGCTTTCAAAATTGTTCTCATGATAACCAGGTCACTTAACTCCACGACTGCATTTAGACGCTTTTAACTTCAAAAACTCTGGCTACATTTTATGAAGCCAACTTATACAACATTCAGGACATAGCATAATTACTAGAAACATGAAGCATAAATGTACAAACTATTAACCACACTGGACAAAATACCTTTGTTCTCATGTACAACAGCTTAGTAGAAGACAATCAAAGGTTTGGTTCTAAGCTGAGTTTCTATCACTCCACCTCAGTCTGCTGGAAATTTAATTGTAACTGCACAAAAATAAGGGTTCCACTAAGAAATGAGCAACAGGGCCTTGTAATTGTGGAACAGAGAGTATCTGTCATATGTATTGGTAAGTGGGACAGGAAAAAGGTCTGCTGAAGGCCTACTTCATCTCTACAAAGAAGGTGGGAATTCAATTGTTGCAATAAAAATGGTTGAGAAAGTATGTCACAGGTTAAGCTGCCTGGCCTGCTACAGGGACTGAAATTTTCTTATGCTGACTGCCACACTACGCAATAACAGACTTGTATTCTGAACTGTATTATGGAAAGGGGCTTGCTCATTAAACCAGAACACAGGAATAGTTCTGTTGGATTAAAGTAGAGCTCCAGCTGGTCCACAAGCCCTCTCTGACAGTGGTCAGTACTAGATACCTCAGAGGAAGCTGCAAAAAGCCCAATAGCAGACAACCATGGAATGACATTCTTAAACAGGAAGTTTCTCTTAACTTCTGGTAATAAGTTATTGCTTTTAACTGTGCATGTTCTCACTGTCCTGTACTCCTACCTAAATCCTTGCTGAAACCTATCACACTGTTCATCTATGCTGCCTTGCTGCAGTGAGGTTCACAGATCAGTTATGCACTGGAAAAAAATATTTCAATTGTAAATGTGCTGTTGCCTTTCAGTTTCATAGACAACTCTCATCACTTGATATTTATTAACAGTTTACAACAGCCTTTGTTGTTTGTCCTGTCTCTTAGCCACAGGCTTGGAGAAACCCCCGTAACTAATTGACTCACAGAGGTAAAGACGACAGCTTCACTGGCAAGTTCAGCTTTTCCTAAGAGGTTGTCTACAGCAATGGTTCAAATGTAGCCACAGACCATGAAATTTTTCCCCACAGTCACTGTCACCAGCACTGTTACAAGCCTCACATTCACTTCCATGGAGTCAGGATCCCTCCCAGAGAGGGGGTTACTCAGCCCTTAGCAGCAATATGAACTCTCCACACCATTTCCCAAGAACATAGGGAGAGAAGAACTGCAGGAATGAAGACAGTGAGTTTTTCACTTTCACATCATCGAAGGGAGTTCTGCTACCTGTTTTCCTTGGAAGCAGTTTTAGTGGATAAGATGACTGCAGTTCAATACCATATCCATGGAGACTGAACCCAAATGTTCACATATTTTCTTCAAGTGATGAATTAGTAAAGTCTCATCAAGACTCAAAATGTAACAGGATGTTTCTTTTTTATATCACTTTGTAACACCTAAGCTATCTTCAGAATACACAGAGCCAAAGTAGATGACTTTGTGAAGTATTCACAAGCAGAAAATAGCCTTCTGAATATCATCATTTTTCCAAACAAAAAAAGCACCTTTTGCTGAAATAAGTACACACTTGTCTTTACAAAAAGAATCATAATGCAAATGTAGTGCCAGCAATGATAAATCACTGACCTTGTGAAACTGGATTTAGTTTTTAACAGTGGAAGTGTAAATATATTTGTTTAAGCAACTGCAAAATGATATACATTGAAAATGTTCTCTTTTCAGGATTTTTGTTTGTTTGTTTGTTTTGAGTTTGGTTATATTACATAAGACAAGTTTTCTTCTAGTCCTTCTAACTTCCTGACTGCCAGGTCTACATTATAAGCAAGGTCATATCATTGAAGGACAATCCCACTGTAATCAATAGAACATCATGATGGCAACCAATGTCCCTAAGGCAAAAACAAGCATCTCTGTTGGAGTAAACTTTCCCAGGACATTCAAAAGGTTAAAAACAAACAAACAAAAACCTTACTGTGAAATCTTATTAAAAAATCCTATAATGAGAAACATGGGGAAGAAAGTTTGTTTTATGGAGAAAAACAGTTTATAAGTTTGGGGAAATTA
>NC_089985.1:25256082-25261082 GCF_036417845.1 Apteryx mantelli | reverse complement strand
AATGTGTGTGTTTAAAGCCTATACTTCTACCATCAGGTCAATAATCAGTATTTAGGGGATTTTAAAACACAGATTTTTTTTTTTAAGATTTTCTTTTTTTTTAACAAAAGGTAATATGAAAACCTGTAGTTGAGTAATGTATTGGCTAATTTATAAATCAGCCAGGGTCAAGACTTAAAAAGTGAAGGCTGACATTATGCTTCAGTTTTGCAGAGGGCCAAACACAGCATGGGAGGTGTCAATGCTTTATGTGCTGTACTGCCCCGATGAATGTCACAAGTGAAGGATAAAGTGGCAAAGAGTTAAAACAAGATTTGACCTAACTTTTGACGGCTGTGATTCTGTCACAACTTCTATAAACCTGGACTTTTATTTTAAATTAGGGGTCTTACACAATATTTTATTTTGAATTCAGCTTGTTTCTTCTAAATGCACACAGATTTTAACAGCCAAACTTATTTGATACTTTGATTTTTTTTGCCTTAATTTATATGTTACCAATAGTTTACTGCCTTCTAAAGCTTTTGATTCATGCTCTGTTTGCTTTCCCTCTGTGAGGTTTATGGCCATGGGACCTAATTTGCTGGTTTCATTATGTATGTTAGACAAAATCTGTATTGCTAACAGGGCTCAGTTTGGGTCTGAAAGTTTTATTTCGAAAGTTAAACCATTACTGTGTAACAAATGGTTACTCAGAAAATGTACTTGCATTTGTCAGTTCCCTGAAGTTGACAACTGATTCGAACTTTTCATGTTTAAACTAATTTAAGCGTGCAATCGCATTACAAAACAAACGGAGCTCGTGGTTATTGCAGTGCATCACACAGGCCTCATGGCTTTTCTGCACAACTTTCTAGGAACACAGTTGCTTAACCGACATAAAGATAGAGGGGACAGTGATGAGACCAATCTGGAGGGGCTGAGTGAAACTGGGAGAGCGGCACACTGGGCAGTTTCTCACAAAAGCTTAGCTGCCAGCCGTGTTGGGATGCGCTTGGCCCGCTGAGGAGCACACAGTTGTGGAGACAGGATGTGTGTCCCCATCCAGAGGCTTGGAAGGATTCGGGAAGGATGCTAGCTATGTGCAATCCTATGCTATCACCTACAGAACCAGTAAAAAGTGTTGCAGCTACCCACATCTGTTTATGATATTTTTCAACCAGGATTTTAATTTCAGGAGATCAGGCAAAAATTCATAATGAACCTCTTACCATCTTGAGCATTCGAGTAAAGCTCTCACCAAATAAACGTTAAAAGATTGTTAAATATCTGAGAACAGCAGAACCAGATAAAATTGCCACAAAGCTACAGGTAACACTGAAGTCCAATGGCTGTTGGAGGGGAGTCCTAAAAGTCTAGGCGTAATAATCTGGCACCTACATTTTAATCTCCAACCCAAATGTGGCTGGGAGCAATCTGGGGTCTGACAGCTGGCAGCCACACACTATCTGCCCCGCGAGAGCAGTCTACTGTGCAGCGCATAGGCTTGTCGGGGCTGCACGCGCGTCTCGCGGGCTTCTGGAGCCAAGCGGGGCCGCGGCGGCCTGCAGGTGGGAGCCCTGGTGGGTGACTCCAAACGGAGCCTCCCTGCGCCCGAGCCAAGACGACTTCTGCGGCGTCGGTCTCAACTGGAAATGCTTTGCCATGGCTTATGGAAAGAGCAGATTGGTTTTTCATGGGCTAAAATTCAGAGAGGAGGGAACCAGCTTGCTTTATGATTATTCATACTATTGTTTGGGTTGTAGACTACATTCAGGTACAAGGCACGCTCCCTGCTAAGAAAGCTTTTGTGAATACGCTGGCTGTTCCGTTTGCCAAGCATATGTAAACAGTTTAAAAAATGAAATAACCATTCCGTATTAAAATATATATTTATTTCTCTCTCTCAAAAAAAGGAAAAGCAATTGTTTTTCATTAGGGGTTGCTGGCATGCCAAACTTCATTGGAAAGAATAAAGATATCTTTGAGGTATAGGATTAAAAAAAATAGCATTATAGTTATGTAAAATCTATGCTCCTGTAATTTAAAACAATGCTACCCTGGAGTTTTAAACTTTCCAAAATGAGGATTTATAATGAAACACCTGACAAAATCTTAACATACAGATACTAATAAGTTATTCTGTAAACAATGGACCTGATTCAGATTTTTTTAAAATACCATATTTAGTCTAGTGTGACTTCACTGACTCCTGTGGAACAGTTTCCCGCATTTACCTCGTGAGTGGCTGCAATCATACATAGTATATGGTAAACATATATTGGTGGACCCGTACAGATTGCTCTTTTTTGAGTTCTACATTGACAAAAATGGACAGTAGATGAAGCGGGGTCTCTAATGAGTTAGCCAGAAAAACACTTAATGAATAAAAATAAATGTGTGCTACTTCAAATGCCATTGTACTCTGCATTATTACCTTATAGCTCTTCTGTTTTCTCAGCCCTCCGCCCCCTTACATTAAATGTGCCCAGCATTCTTGACAACATACTTTTTGGTTTCAGTATAATTTGGTCATTTTACTAACAGGGTTTATAGGAATAATATGTTCTATTTAGAGTTAGTGTGGCGTATAAGTAAATGGCAGTTGTGTAGCTATTCTAAAAGGTTAAAATGGCTCACTGAGGTATTATTGCAGCTGTTGTAGGCCTTGTAATGGCCATAGGTGCTGACTCAGAGAAGGATTTTGTGTCACAGACTTCAGCTGGAGACTGCAATTCTAATGAGGCTCATGACAAGGAGATGGCTGCTGTGGCGAGAAGTTACAGACAGAGCTGGTAACTTAGCTGGCTGGGCTATAGCCCGGCTCAAAATCAAATGTACGAGGACAGATTTGGACTAAAATACTAACAATGGGAGGGGACTGAGCATGTAGCTGCTTCCAGTCATGTAAAAAAAATTAAATGAAATGAGTATCTGGCATCTGAAGAGATGTCATAAGTTTCCCCAAAAGAATATTTTCTGTTAAGTGCTGGCTTTTTTTTTTTTTTTTTTTTTAATATACTTTGCAGGATGGCTTAGATCATCTCTGTTACTGACTAGCTGGGGAACAAGCTGAGATCATTTAAGCAAAGCAAAAAGACTCCAAAATACGTCAAAGACCCGGAAGATGACAGTTATCTCTCTTCCCTGAGTTTTGTGTAAATATTGGGAGGAAGATTGAGGAATCAGGTAGGATACTACATTGTTGGTTTGGATAACGTTTACTTTATCTATAGAGGGAATGTTTATTAAAAAACATGCATTCCTGAGACATTTAATTGGGGGCATTATAAAAATTCAGCAAATCAGTCAATAGCTAATAAAGCCCTGAATTACAAATGGGCATGGCATACACCGAATTTCACATCACTTCCTCTACTGGTTAAATCACTGTATAGCTACTAGCACCCCATTATCTCTTTGTGATACAACGCACAGCTTTTGAAATGCAGTGGCAAAGTTTTCAGTAGACCAGACTCACTAGTATTCAATGAATACCTTATTTAGCTAATCTACCATTTTCAGTCCTCTAACAAATTTTATCTCCTCAGTTATTTTAGTAGAAAAGAAGAACACTGCCAGGTATATTCTCTCTTCAATGCATGCATGCATCTCCTATTAACTCTAGAGGGAATTATGCACACACATCAGGAGAAAAATATACCCCATAGTGATAATGGCTTGCATTTATATAATGCCTTTTATTCCAAAGCACTTTTCAAACTGCCTTATTGCTAATCTGATTAGAAGCTCCATCTGTAGAGTGTACCTCCATTACTCTGCTCTGCTAGTGAGCATAACATTTTCAACATGGTCTGTGAAAACCCTTTAAAAAGGTGCCACCATATATTTACGCTCAGGTTTTTTACCAGTGGTGATCACTTCTCTTCTTCTCTTCTCCTCTTTTATGTGCAATAAATCGTAAACACACACCTTTGTTCAATTTTTACAGTGGTCTGCAAAACCCACAGTAAAAAACAGAGACCGCACAATATGGCACGAGATATCAAAAAACCATTTGGTTTTGCTGTCAGTTGAAACCACTTGCCAAATCACCAGTGATTTCACTGGAGTCCATCACAGCCTGGACCTCAGAGGTATTAAGAGGTATTAAGCTGACCCATTTTTACCACAGATTTTCATTAATTTATAGAACATATGGAACCAGATAAAGTAACAGCAGTTAGCAATCTAGGTCCTGAGCAAAGAGGGATGATCGGTATCTTAGCACTGAGAGCAGAGTTTTTCATCAAATGAAAAACTTGCTTCATTCTCTCAGCTGTGGCAGGGCGAGTCACTGGGCTGCCAGAACAGCTGCAGGTCCGCGGTTCTGGCACCCAGCTAACAAAGGAGCACTGTGCGCTATTTCATCTAAAATAACATCCCGCAGCCTCCCCGACACACCATGCGGCAGGGAAGCCCGTGAGCGCCCTTCGCCGCCAAGCGAACCCCGGCACCCAAGAGCAGAGGCTGGAGGCTTCGGGGCTGGAGGGCCGAGGGCGAGGGAATAACGTGTGCGCACGCCTAAGGGCTGGTGGAAGGTACGCAGCACTTCAAAGCCCCCAAAACAGGGCCTAAGCGCGTTTCGTAGGTGTACAAGCCATCTGCTTGTCTGCCCAGGATAAATTTCACCCTCTGCGCTTTAAAGATTCATGTTCATCGCTTTTACGGATACCACAGGCACCTGGTTCACATCTTGGGATGGTAGCAGCAAAAGAGGAAAAACTTTACATGTAATATCCGTTACGTGACCTCCTCTCCTCCCACTCTGTCCCCATATGTCTAAAGTGTTTTATTTTGTGGATGGAGATGTCTCTAATAATGCGATATGGAAACCAAACAGCCACCCTGATGCGCAGACAGAAACAACACATTTCACAAGATATCCTCCTCTGTGCTTTCCAGCGATTTCTTTTCCTTAAGGGGGTGTCATTATTATGTTCTATCTTTGCCTGTTAGTGTAATTTTAATTTATCATTAAGTAACATTTTGCTTTTTAACATAAAGTATTCAGTGTGCTT